>NC_056742.1:10169267-10414267 GCF_019279795.1 Protopterus annectens
ATAATGCCCTTCCAGGGTGTAGAGGCTGCATACACCCTGTTGTGCATTATTGTGTGATTATTATGTACGTGCAATGGCTGGAGCATGGAAAATTATCTTACATGAAACTGGTCCGTGGTGCAAATAATGTTGGAGACCACTGCTAAAAGCCATAGAAGAAACCAAGTTCCTTGTGGAGTGGGCCTTGACCCTGCCTGGATTAGATTCATCATGTTAAGTTTAGCAAAAGGTAATAGCCTTAGATAACCATTCGGAAATAGTCTTATTTTGACACCGGTTGTCCCTTCTTCTTACCTTCACAAGAAATGAACCATTGATTCAATTATCTGAAAAATTTACTTCTGTCAAGGTAGTACCCGAGTTGTCTGTTGACATACAAGGTATGGAGTATCCTTTCTCCCTCATTTTTAGGTTCAGGACAGAAAACAGGAGGTGGATAGTTTGACCTGGTGTTCCTTTGCTGATACTTGTTTCAAGCTGTCCCTATTAAAGGATCACTGCTACTATTGGATCACCACACCCTGTAACAGTGAGACAGTTTTTCATATTTGTATTGACTGAGAGACCTGCCTACTGAATTTTGCAGTCCTTGTATTGCTGTTTTGGCACCCTTTGAGACAATTGTGGATTCATTTTTGTGTAGGCCTCTCTAGTACTGGCTCCATCTGTGGTCCTTTTCCTTACAGAAGTAGTGGCATGGCACCCAGCATGCAGTGCTTTCCTGTCATTTTCTCATCTCCCACTTCTGGCATGTGTACCAGGGCAGTATCCCTCCTCATCAGATCGTAGATAAGCGATTGTAAGAACGCTAATGGTCCTGCAGTTGAGACACATAGGTATTACCTCTGCTCCACACAGACCCTCCCTTATGGACTTTTCAGTGACCCCTCCTTTGGGAAGACTGTCAGACTGATGAAGTCCTCTATGAATTGAGCTTACTCCCTTGCCTTCACCACAGAAATGACATATCAGTAGTTTGGCAACTTTGTTCCACAAATCAAAGGATATCATAGCAAAAGACAAAATGATGCTCTTATAAAACACAGTTAAAGTTTGAACACATAATACTGTCAGTGCAAGTTACAGGAGAGGAATTTTTTTTTAGCACACTTTTATTGAATTATTACTTGTGACATAGGCTATTTTACATTTAAACAAAAGTAATCAAACTGCATTAACAAATCAACATTAACAAACATTCTAGTTCACATATATTGCTATATGTCATATAGCCTAAGCAACATCTCTTTTTTTTAAACAAGAAACATCTTTATTAAACCATCACTTACAACATAAGCAATCGTACATTTATATAAGTGAAAACAAACAACACAGGCGCCATCCTAGTTGCAAGCATTTTACATCACAAACCACAGGAGAGGAATGTTGTTCTCGCCAGAATATACTCTATGTTCCATAAAATTACATCAAGTAGGCAAAAACATTGACAGTTTGCTGAAATCTTGCAGCGTGAGAGCTCTCAATTAGGCCTTTCTAAACAGATAATTTTTGAGGTATAACACATTACACTGCACAGACTTATGCAGGAACATTAATACCAGTATAATAATTACAATATAATTAAAGGCATATGTTCTTTTTTTCTGTTTTATGGTGTAGTTGTCTCAACTCTAGTGATATTGTGGTGTTTCTTTAGGATTATCTGAGTGATAGTATTTTCTTCTGATTGTTAATTTACATTAATAACTGCAAAACTATGAAAAAAGAAGTCGGGTTAAAGCTTCCATGATAGGCACCATAGGTACTGTTGAGTCACGGTTTTGTCAGGAGCGCTTACAAAGATGTTTAAGTGATGGTTATACAAGTAGTCATGCCAAATGGTCACAGTTTTCTGGAAGTATCTCAACAACCAGCCAACCTAAACAAATTTCCTTGATTATATAAGAAGGCTTACTACTGGATGAACAAAGTAGTGCACGGATATGGATGTATGGTTGTTGTTTGTCTTTTCGGCTTTTCCCGGTTAGGGGTCGCCACAGCGGAACTCTGGTCCGCTAATGATTGGCAGTAGATTTTTATGATGCTGAGTTGCCAGCCACACGCCCAACCTTCAGCAAAGGCACGCCCATTCACGCATGTCTTAGATATGGATATATGGTAAGAAGTTTATAAAAGATTACAATAATTAACATTAACTTGTTTATTGTTGTTTATAAAATTCATATAAGTCTTGTAAAAGCTACTATTGAGGAGATGAGTTTGTGCTGAACAGTACTGCCGTTTATACTTTAGAAATACATATCCAAAGATGGAGGTGTTTGACTGCCTTTAGATAAGTCTTGATTTGCTATTCTGTTCTGTGTCTGGACATGAACCCTGAGCACTGTGGATTTTTGATTTGAATTGTTGATCAGTCTGGTTTACCTGTAGACTTTGCTGTGTTTGTAGTACTGCAGTGTCTGTTGGAAACCTGTTTGATAGAAACCATGACTATGTGGCATTGAGTAATTACCTCACACTGCCCTTTCAGAATTCAGTGCTCAGCATGCAGTGTTGCTTCTTGAGGGGATTTATTTTCCCACTGTGTGTGACTTACAGATGATGAACAAAGTTGATGCCTGAGGTCCTTTTGCCAGAGTCCTGTGGATGTTGATCCTTGCCAATTTTTTTTTTTTTGGATTGACATCAACTGATGAAGTAAGTTAGAGAGGTCCATGGCAATATGTAAGTGAAGTAATGCACGACTCAAGATCCAGTGGGAGAAGAATAGATAATGACTGGATTGGGTTGCAAATCCTAATCATGTTGAATGAAGTATTATAAATAAAGCCCTCTGCCCATCTACTCATGTGTGCTGACCCTGACCTCATCCCTGCATCTTACCTTCTGAAAAACATGTCTCATAATAGTACCTTTTTTCAGGAAAAATTTTGTCTGATGGTATTAAGTTACATTTTTTGCTATGTTTTGTTTCAGTTAGTGGCTGCTCGCCCTTTTTTTTTTTTTTTTTTTTTTTTTTTTTTGTGGTAAGTATAATGTGGGGTGTGGACAGTTTACGTATTTTGTCTGTATTATGCTGTTGAGGTTTGTATTTGTTGGCGTCAGGACTTGTCAGCATTTCTTTGTCATTTATGTAGGGATTAATAACTGTATTTCCTTCCAGAGGCACTGTGGAGGCAGAGAGTTAAATGGGTGTTCAGGTAATATAAAGAAACATTGTATACAATTTTAATACATTTGAAAAGGCAAAAGAAGGAGTATTAAATTATGTGCGAAAAAGTACAGAACATTTTTAATGTCAAGATTCTCTACAGAATTGAAAGTTAAAGCTGTGCAAGTCACTTTAAGGGCCACAACAGTAGTGCAGCTTCCTAACCAACTAGACTAGTTTCTCTTTGTTCAAGTTTAGTTTCCCAGCATTGAACTTATTTCTCCATTTTCTGACAGTGCACTTGGTAGTGATTTTTTTGTTTTATGACAAGTTGTGTTGTCTTCTTTTTTGTGCAACAGTGAAGTTGGTATAAATGTTTGTACTTGTAGGGGCTTGATCTTCACATGGAAGATTGAGGTAGTATCGAAATGTTTTTAATAAATTACTGTAAATCAAATGTCGAGGACTACTATGTATGAAGAAAAAAATACAATATAACTTAAAAAACAGTTCAAAAGTAATCAGTACAATGAAGATAATAAAACTTACAAAAACAAGTCCTGTGACACCGTATTCTCTTCCAAGCAGCAATCAAAACAGACATGCATGCATACATACACAGAAGATATTGCACAGACATTAATAATAAAGAAAGACCATATCCACAAAGGAAGAAAATAAATACTTCAGCCCATCCACAAGATGATAAATATTACAAAATATACAGATTCTACTACCATGAGTCATTTTACATTTCATCTACTCCAGGACAGTGAACATCACTTAGGGTAGGTATAACAAATCAGCTGAAATGTGAATTATTTTATAACAGGTACAGTAAATCTTTTTAGCACTATAAAAGGATGCAAACCCCTTAGGGTTAACAACTCAGCTGAAATGTGAATTATTTGAAAGTTCAAAGAAAGCAATGTAAACATTGTTGCATTAAGATCTTGGGTGGGATTCATAAAGGTTACCACAAGGTGTATACTATGTGTATACTTTGTGTAATCTTTCTGAGTGAATAGACAGTAAAAGCATTCTGGTAGCCTAGGACTGTTCTTGAATTCAGAAAATTTACATCAAGTTGTGCACATAATATATACCTTTTGTTTACCTTTTTGAACCCCTGCTCATATTTCCATCAATGGATGCGCTCACATTTTTGTATTATTCAGTAAGGATATAGATGAGTAACATGCACAGGAAAGAAAGGTTGACAAAACAAGATGCATATAATGTCAAATATAATGCTAAGACCTAATAAATGTTACTCTTAAAGTTCTCTGCATAACATATTAAGTACATTTCACAAAAGTAATGAAATCAGTTTTTTAATAACTAAATAGAACAATTTCATTCTTCTAATTAACAACGTGGAAGAGCACAACCAAAGTTTTAACCTCATTCACCAGTACCCATTGAAAGCACTAATTTAGATTGTATAACTTTGTGTCTAGCATGTAATAGCAATGAGTGGATAATTCTGCTTAGCCCCACCCACAACAGGTTATTATTACTCTAGATGTATAACCCCCAGCAGGTGGTCATTGAGTGTTAATACACCATTCTTTTGTAGGTGCACATTGTGTAACTTTGTGCATGTTTTGTTTATTTATTTATTTGCTTTCATTTACCAGGAAAGTCCAACTGGGCAATACCCATTTTCAGCGGAGGCCCAGGGAGAAAAATCTCCATTTGTTTACATTGCATTATACTTTTTTCCAGTTAAACACAGAGTAGTTACATTTCTAGTTATGTTTATATACATACAGTAGTTTTAGATTTATACAGTCTAAGATTTTACAGAGATAGAAGTTACCAAAGAAGCCCACATGCAACCTACTGGACTGTACAGGCAGCAGTTATGTATAAAAATCATTTTGTCATTTCAGTGAGAGGTTGAGTGTTCTCTATAAGAAGAGTATTTGGAGAGTATTGTATGGTGAGGGCAGGCTTAACCTGGTGATGAGCATGTGCAGGACCAGGATTGCTTAAGATGTTGTTTAACCAGTGATTTAAAACTACTGAGTTTGTCAGAGAGTTCTTTTTGTGTCAGGATACTATTCATAAAGGGAAACTCTGTTTTATAGGAGAATGACCTCGGTCAGCATGTCAAACAATGCAAACAAATGTTGCTTAATGACATGTCAACCGTAAATACAATATGCATTGTACGGTAGTACTCTTCTTTTAAATTGGTGCAGAATGCTTAGCAGTATCCCAGCCTTTGGAAGGTTTATTTTGTGTAGTTGTGTGACTTTAATGCAACACTTTGTAAGCAAAGTAAGCCTTTTCTAACAAACAACTGTGTAGTAGACCGCCATCCCATGACTGAAGCAGCTTAGGTTTGTGTGCAAATGTTACCAACAAATTGTGTAAATCATTCATTTTTGAGAATGGAAGAGTAAGATGTGCTGTATGTGAGGTATGTCTCATACAAATGACATTGAAGAAGTGCATACTGGGTGGTTATGATACATATACTATTTTGTGGCTGTGGAGTGAGAGGCGTGAATTGATGTCTGATGTTTGCAAACTGTAATATGACAATGGATAGTGTGATCTGCACTATGCACCATTTTGTGTTAAGTCATGGGAACAAACAGATCATGTCCTTTCTTTAGTGGTAATGATGACTATGGAGTGTGTATATATTCTTTATCTATACAGAAGTGCATAGGTATCTTACTGGGTAAGACCATCCTGCTTGAATAAATAGTGGCTTTGTGGATTAATGATGATTATTATGGGAACATCTTTAAAGTTCAATGTGATTGGTGTCTGTCACGGTTGTTGTTTCTAAATGTGTGGATTTGTAGTGTTCATTTAAGTGGAAGCAGATTTTGGAGCTTTCAGAAGGTTCATTTTAGTCTAAGTACACTGCGTCTGATGCAGACTGTGTAGCATGGAGCCTCTATTAGTAGTCTGCAGTTTGTAAAGGTATGCAGTTTTGTAGTAGGCATACTTTAAGAAATACATACCACCCCTTAGGTGGTGTACTTAGTATAAAATGGTGCATCCTTTTTTTAATGTTCTTTGTAATTGTTAAGTAATGGTAAATATCCGACTTTAAAGGTAAAGCTACTTAATAATTTGGTGCATGGAATAGCTGTTAAAAAAGTCACATTTTAGAAAGAAAAAAATGAATCCAGTCATTTTCTTCTCAAATTGTGATGGGAATTTTGCTGGTTTATTGTAAAGTAAAAGTTAGTACCGTGCAATATGTACAGAGATTTCATCTTCCTTAAGCAAACCTTGTTTTCTTTTATTGTTTGCCTATATTAAATCGCTAATGTTTAGGTTTAGCTGTTTTAAATTTTTGAATTAATTTGTTAATTTTGTAGGTGTACTGGTGCAGGGACATTTTTCATTCATGGCCCAGGCCTTTGGGAATGAATGACATTAACACAGTTTCAAGACATGCATATTATTTCATTCAATATTATACAAACTAATAGTATCAACAAACTGTCTTTGATATATGGACATTGTAGCAATGCCTGCAGGTGAGGAATAAAATAATTTGTAAATAATGGAATAGTGTTATTCATTTAATGTTAAGGACAAAGTAATTCATTCAGTGTTACAGAGGAAATTTTGTTGAATAGTAAGAGATATTCTTACAGCAGTGTGCGTTAATACTTCAAGAACCATCTCTATTTATTTATTTTATGGGTTTAATGCCCAAATTAATCATGGGCAGGGACTGCATACCAATTCAGTAGAGAAGACCCCTGCCTGACAGTTCCAGAGTCTGATGCTCATTTCTGAATTCCTGTCACTGACTGCCAGGCTTCATTCTCCCTGCCTCTGTTGTGTTTTCCAGGTACTCCTGTTTCCTCACACTTTCTAAAAGCATTCTGGGTAATTGAAAGCAAACTGCCTGTATATGTTGTATTCATTCAGCTTTGTGGCTGAAAAGGGTTCAAATATCACACCATCCATTGAGCAAATAAATAAATTAAAATTAAACATTTTGGAACCAATAGAGTGTTGTAGTTTGAACAGAGTAGCACTAAATGTTTTCAAAAAGCATATTACTTAGAAAGATACAAAAGATTTTACAAGGTATGAATGGGATACGGTTTATAGTTGTGACTAAAAATAAGGAACAAAAGTAATACATTTGTTCATACAGATTTATTACAGCTAAACTTACAAACTGTATGATATGCTAGTTAACTTTTGGGCTTAGTGACAGTATACCAATGGAACTCAACGATGATAAGGTGGTTATCCCTTGCAGCTGTAGAGTTTGTATTCATATCTTTAAGTGCATTTTTTCCTTAAAACGTGATTTTTTTTTTCCTTATCTCCTTGGAATAGTCTGATGTTCTTCGTGTTTCACTGTTGCAGTCATTACACTTGGGTTATCCTGCTGGCAGGCTACCCTCAGTCGGCCTGAATTCCAAAGTCTCGGTCCGGCGCTGGTTGCTGTCGCCTCTTCCCTGACGTCAGTGCGCCAGGGGTATAAAAGATGCAGCCGACGCCATTTTCTTCAGTCTTTCTTGCCGCGCGGTGCCCGAAGCATAAGCAGTTCGCAAGTGCCAGTCAGCCGACTCCTGGGATTTTCGTGTTCAAATTTCAGATCCGAAGTCTTCATTAAAAGCTAAGTACCCTGTTGGGGAAACTTTTTTCTTGCTCCAGACCAATGTCAGAAAAAGTTAATAATTGTATTTCTTGTGGAAAGCAAATACCTCATAAGGACTTTCATTCTTACTGTATTCCTTGCCTAGGCCCTGACCATGACGTTGCTAGTTGTCGGTTTTGTGCTAGATTTAACCAACGCACTATTAAGCGTCGGTACGATTTTGCATTACACTATTTTAGCAGAAGATTTAATTATACCATGTCGTCGGATAGCCATCCGACTACCGGAATTCACAAGAAACGCAAAGAAAAGGACAGACATCCAAAACCGACAACGAGGCTTCTTCTAAGCCAGTCACCGGTTCGCCTGTTCTCAGTGAGGCACCTTCGCAGCCCCTGACACCCGCTACTTTAGACCCGCAGACTGCTACCGACTCCCACGTGGAGTCACCTAGGCCGCTGGAAGGTCAAAGTATTGGACCTTCGGAGACTATTCCCTCAGATGGGTACGGAGCCACTGAGCAGGTATCGGCTTCTGAGGGTGTTTTCAGACCAACTCAATTATACATTAAAACCACTTCAGCTTCAAAGGCAAAGACTAAAGCACCCTTAAAGACAAAGAAACAGGTACAACAGCCTCGTGGATAGGCCTCCATGCCCAAAAAACAGATGCTCAAAACGGCCGAAGACTTAATTACTTTGATCAGGGGTTCCCATCTCCCTCCTGATAAAAGGCCTAGGCAACAGACAGAATATGAATCTTCAGATCAGGTTTCCATTACATCTGATTCCTCTTCTAATCAGGAATACTCTCTTCCTCCCTATGAGGGTTCTGATGCTGAAGAATCTATCCCTTCAGCCTCTCCTCCTGAAGATTACTCTTTTGGGGAAACCTTGCATACCATGAGGGAGCATTTCCACTGGGAGAGCCAAGATTTTTCAGAATTTTTACTACCACAACACAGGCCCCTAGCTATTCCACCCATGTTAGACATTTTTGATGATGTATTTTCAGAGTCCAGACTGACCCCTGACTCCTTACCTCCAGCTCCTGTTAAGCCGGACAGGTACTACAGGGTCCCTGACTCTCATAAATTCCTTTTCAAAAACCCTGCTGCTGACCCAGAAACCATCTCTCAGGGTCCCAAATGGGTCAAAGCTTCCGCTGCAAAAAACCCTACCCCCTCTGACAGGGATTCTAGGGCACTGGACAGATGGAGAAAAAAGATTTACACTTCTGCTACCTTGGCAATAAGGGCTTTAAATTGTTAGTTTCATATGCTCAAATATCAGCAATATATTATGTCACTACTTAAACAGAAAATGTTGACAAATTCTGATTGTGCAGAAAACAAAGAAATGCAGGATTTATTGCATGCAGCTGAACAAGTTGGAAAGCATACTTTGCAGTGTGGTTTTGATTCTTTGGAGGCCTCCTGCAGAGCCGCTGTTACAGGTTCTGTCATCAGGAGGCATGCTTGGTTAAAGGAACAAAGTCTGCCTGATCATGTCAAAGCAAAATTATTAGATGCCCTATTACAGCATGATACTTTGTTTGGTGTTAAAGCAGAAGAGGTGTTAAAGAAAATGGAGGACAAAGCTAAATCTATGCAAACGGTTAAGGATTTCTTACAGGTTCAGCCTCCAAGATTTAGCAGACACTGGCCTACAAAGAATTGGTCCTTTCCAGCTTCAGGCAGACCACAAAGGGGCAGATACAGATGCCCAAGAGGCATATCCCAGCCCCAAGGTTCGTACAGGTCTAAGCAATGGGGTGCTTCTACCTCCAAAAGTGGAGAAGACAAATCACAGCCATACAGGAAACAGTCCCAATGACTTCCCCATGCATGCACCAAGCACTTATCTTCTGGCAGCACCTTTAGGGGGAAAACTAGCACTTTTTTCTCAAAACTGGCACATAATAACCCAGGACAAATGGGTCCTAGACATAGTGTCACAAGGCTACAAGTTTCACTTCCATACCTGCCAAGGACAAACGGTTGGCCAGACCTGCCAAAACATCATTGGCAGAGGCACAAAAGCAAGTCTCATCCCTTATGAACATGAGGGTCATTCAACAAGTACCAGAGCAAGAGCAGGGACAAGGATTTTATTCAAGACTGTTCTTAGTACCAAGAAAGGACAAGACCTGGGGACCAATACTGGATCTATTCTAAACACATTTCTAGATATACCAAAATTCAGAATGTTGACTCTACAGCAACTTCTGCCCATGCTGGGCAAGAAGGCTTGGCTGGTGACTTTAGACCTAACAGAGGCATACCTTAATGTCGCAGTCAGACAAACATGCAGAAGATATCTCAGATTCAAAGCTGGCTCGATGCACTACCAATTCTCTGCACTGCCCTTTGGCTTATCTACTGCGCCCAGGGTCTTCACAAAGTGTCTGGCACCAGTAATTGCATCCTGCAGACAAAGAGGAATACAAATATATCCTTACTTGGATGACTGCCTCATTCAAGCATAGAAGGAGATTCTACTACAGCATCTGGCGTTTGTAAAGAGATTTCTAACAGGCCTAGGGTACACAGTTAACAAAAAGAAATAAAAACTAGTACCCTCTCAAGAGATAATATTCCTGTGTGCAAGCTTAAATACAACTGTCCAGATGGCTTATCTCATGCCAGACAAACAAAGGCAACTGACTACCTATTTCAACCTGTTGGCAACAAAGGCCCAGTTATCTGCAAGAAAAATTCTGCAGGCTCTGGGCTTCATGGCATCCTGCATTCTACTAATTCCATATGCGAGACTGCATATGAGTAAACTTCAATGGTACCTAAAAAGTGCTTGGACTCAACATTGCCACAGCCTGGAAACAATAATTACCCTCATTCCCTGCCTGCAACAGGAGTTTCGTTGGTGGGCGAAGGCTTGTCACCAGAACAAGGGACAGCCATTCACTTTTCCCCCAGCCAGGCAGACATTAACAATGGATGCATCAGATTATGCCTGGGGGGCCCACATGGCAGGAAGATGTATTCAAGGAACATGGTCCGCAAACCAAATGCATCTACATATCAATCAAAAAGAGATGCTAGCTGTTCAGAATGCCCTGACAGCCTTCAAGGACCTACTTCATCCGGGACAACTACTGGTAAAGACAGACAAAACCACAGTCATGTGGTATATAAACAAGCAGGGAGGCACTCATTCTTACCCCCTTTGCAGACTAGCCATGACTCTGTGGGACACAGCTTTGACTTACCAAGTACATCTGCAGGCACAATTCCTGCCAGGAAAGATAAATACTCTGGCAGACGAACTAAGCAGAAACCTCATGGATCCCCACGAGTGGAAATTGGATCCACAAGTCTTCAGCATGATAACAAGGAAATGGGGATGCCCGGATATAGATCTAGTTGCCTCTCCTCACAACTAGCAACTAAAAAGATTCTGCACAAGGACTTATCACAGACAAGCATGGAAAGTGGACGCACTCTCTTTCAGCTGGAAAAGCATAGCAGTATATGCCTTTCCTCCACTGCCTCTCTTCCCCAAGGTACTCCTAAAGGTCAGACAAGAGAAGCCAAAGATGATACTGATTGCCCCAGACTGGCCCCGCCAGCACTGGTACCCAATCCTAAGGAACTTGTCTCAATGCCCGGCTTGGACCTTGCCTCAAATACCTCATCTACTATCCCAACAAAACAATCAGATCCTGCACAGCCAATTAAAGACCTTAAATCTGGCAGCATGGCGGATAATGTAGTGATACAAAATGCGCCTCTCACTAAAGCTGTAATGGATGTCATTTTGGAGGCCAGAAGGCCTAGTACCAGAAAATCTTACGCAGGAAAATGGAAGAGATTCTGTGCTTGGAACCAGGCACAAGGAATTGACACAGCTGTACCAAATATTCCTCAGATTTTGCAATACTTAACTGAGATGCTGGACAAAGGCCTATCCTTTTCATTAATCAAAACTCATGCATCTGCCATTTTGGCTCATTACAATACAGAGCCACCAATCTTTTATCATCCCTTGTTATGGCAGTACCTCAGAGGAGCCAAAAACTTAAGGCCTCCAAGGAGATCACCAGTACCTGCATAGGACCTCAATTATGTTTTGGAAAAACTCCCCCTGCCTCCTTTTGAGCCAGCCGCTACAGCTGATATAAAGTTTTTATCTTGGAAAACAGCTCTGCTCCTAGCAATAACCTCTGCAAGACGAGTCTCAGAGCTACAGGCAGTCATGGCTGTGGAACCTTTTATCATTTTTTATCCAGTCAGGGTTTCTCTGAGGATAAACCTGACATTTATGCCTAAGGTAGCGTCCAGTGTGGCCCTTAACCAAACTATTCTTCTGCCTACTTTTTATCCAAACCCACAGAATAAGGGGGAGAGAATTCTGCATTCTTTGGACATACACAGACAGCTACGCTTCTACTTGAACAGAACCAAAGCTTTCAGAAAGACAGAGCAGCTACTAGTGGCATATGCTGCAGGATCACAAGGAAAGGCTATCTCAAAGCAGACTATTTCAAAGTGGATAGGCCACTGCATTTGTTTCTGCTATTCACAACATGGCAAGCCAGTGCCTAAGGGCATTAGGCCACATTCAACCAGAGCAGCAGCCACTTCAGCAGCCTTCCTCAGGGGAGTACCAACCAAAGACATTTTAGCGGCTGCTACCTGGAGTTCAGTGCACATCTTTACAAAGCACTATCATTTACCACTCTACTCTAAATCCAGGGCAGGCTTTGCCACTGAAGTTCTGCAGGGCCTCATAGCCGCTCCTAATGCTATTTAGCTCCAGCCTCCCAACCTTAGCTTTGGGATTCAACCCAAGTATAATGACTGTAACAGTGAACACGAAGAACATAGCACAGTTGTGTACACTTACCATAAATGTAGATGTTCGAGTGTATTCACTGTTGCAGTCCAGGTTACCCCCCCCACCATCCCCCATATCTTTGCTGCAATGTATCTGCTCTTCTCTAACCTATACAACCTATGTGGTGTATTTGCTTGTAGATGAAGGTATTATATATATTTTGGTGCATGCATGTTTTATTGCCATATTTTTAGCCTACCCTTTTGGGGGGCACCTGACATCTGGGGCAAGAAAAACTGAAGAAAATGGCATCGGCTGCAACTTTTATACCCCTGGCACACTAACGTCAGGGAAGAGGTGACAGCATCCGACGCTGGACCTAGACTTTGGAATTCAGGCCGACTGAGGGTAGCCTGCCAGCAGGATAACCCAAGTGTAATGACTGCAACAGTGAATACACTCGAACATCTACATTTATAGTAAGTGTACACAACTGTACTTTCTTGTTAACCAATACAGTTTTACTGAAAGATGTTTCTCCTACTTCTAAAAGCCAAATCACCATCTTTTAACTTAGAACTAGTACCTGGTGAATGTCATACTTCTTTGTGGTTGTGTATATATCCTTAGATTTCTCAGCATTTACTGGTAAGTTAAAAAAAAATAAACCAAACAAAAATGTAAATAACTTGTAAACAGTCGATGCCATAAAAA
Organism: Protopterus annectens; assembly: GCF_019279795.1. Lineage (NCBI taxonomy): Eukaryota > Metazoa > Chordata > Ceratodontiformes > Protopteridae > Protopterus > Protopterus annectens. Next base: position 10,182,484 of record NC_056742.1, read on the forward strand.
GGGTGATAACAGCAATGTATTCTGCTAAAAGTCTCCCGAATACTAGTCAGTATATATACATTATGTTAACATTAATAGTGTACTGTATTACAGTGTAAAAATCCTGAGTTATACGTTTCCTCTTCTTCTTCTTCTTCTTTCTGCTTTTCCCGGTTAGGGGTCACCACAGTGGATCACCTGTCCGCTCATGATTGGCAGTGGAGTTTTACGGTGTCGAGTTGCCAGCCCGGCGCCCAACCTTCCACAGAAGGCACACACACACACACACACACACACACACACACACACACACACACACACACACACACACACACACACACCTAGCGCCAATGTAGAGTGTCCAATCCACCTAAAGCATGTCTTTGGGATGTGGGAGGAAACCGGAGTACCCGGAAGAAACCCACGCGACCACAGGGAGGACATGCAGACTCCGCACAGAAGGCACCCCAGCCGAGGATTGAACCGGAGAACCTCTTGCTGTGAAGCGACAATGCTAACCGCTGCACCACCGTGGCCGCCCTAGTTATATGTTTTCCTCTAAATTTACTTTAAATCGTTTTACATCTTGAAAACTGTACAACTTATGCTTAAATGTCAGTAGCACTTTTGTTTAGCTAGATGAGCTTTCACATGATACAGAGAAGTTCATGAGCACTTGTTTATTAAGAAGTGAAAAGAAATATGAAAAATATGCCTCTGCATTATTTGCATTATAAATGCATAAATAAATGTCACACAGTGTACAGTTTACATTGCAAGTATCAAGGACACTTTTCATCAACATTTTCTAATGTTTCACCTTATAATGTACTAGAACTTGTAGGCCAGTTGATTATTACTGTACTTAGGATGTTGTGCACCTTCATATAGAGCAAAGACATACTATTCCTCCAGTACAGTGCAGTAACCTTGGACAGTGATGTAACTGGAAGGCAGGATCCCTACTAAAGCAAGGATTCCATAACTGACACTATATCTGGATCCTCCTGGAGAAGCTAAGCCATGTTTTGTTAATGCTTATAAGCATTGTCATGGTTTAGCTTAGACAATTTGATCTCTGTCCAGATTACTTTAGTACAAAGCAGCATGGAGGGTGGTGGATATGTTGTCTGTAGAGAGTAGTGTGGTTAGGTAGGGGAAGGATTTGTCTTGATATCACCTTATCTTAACAGCATCATATAGGAGGCATGTGAAAAAGCATTAATGTTTTCAGACAGTACTAGCTATTTAGATGACCACTGAAACATTGCATGGTACTGCTTCATTAAGACTTGGGCTTCAAGTTTGAGGCAGTGGAGCCACTGATCATGCCCTACTTGTCATTTCATTTTTTATCATTATACCTAGCAAATTCAGCTCCATATATGCTTGTAATAAATAGTTTTGTGAATTCACTGTTGCAGAGAATATCAGAATTAAAACTGAAAGTAAATGCACTTGCTGATCAGAGGGGCAGGCAATCGACAGCCTTTTTAATTAAAATATTACTCATCTTTGTCTTCATTGTTGTGGGTTGTTTAAACTGTCTGAGCAATGAAAATGTCAACCATTAAGCCTTAGGTTTTCTTAATGCCATGTTGACCTGCATAATTCTTTACCTTGTAGAATAAACATGTATATGTTTTAATGACATGAAAATGATTTCTCTGTCTTTTTCATTATGACTGATATTAAAGTGGTTTGTTTACGGGTTTGTCATTTTTTGTTTTAAAAATGTGTCATTAAATGGTCACTGCAATGTTAAAAACTACTTCTGTAGTATTAAGAAAGAGTATTGTTAATGTTGTGGGGAATGTAAGCTATCTTAACATCAAACAGCAAAGACTTAGTAGTAAGTGCCTGATGATTTTTAAGAAAAAAAGTTATCAAAAGAGAAGGCTAAGGTCAGTGAAGAAAAACACTACATTGATCTTCTTTCTAATGCATATTGGTCAGATTTAGCAATACATTTCCATTAGATAAGACTGATTTTTTTCTGCACACCTTATTCTTGCCTATTTTATTGTATATTCATTTAGTTTGCTAAAAAACTTTCTGCATTTACATGAATGTACAGAAAAAAAGTTTTTGACAAGGGAATAATCATTCTGAGGCCCACTGCTTCATACCTTTGGGAAGTGTATTATTGCTGAGTACCACCCACTTAGCAGAGTACTCTTTAGCAGTAACCCATTTTTGTGTGTGGCTAATGGCTCGACTTATCCATAGCTAGCATGTTTTGGTCATACATGTGAATCCTGAGTGAGTAAACAAAGCCAGTTATGAAAAAGAAAAAAAAAAAAACAGGTATTACCCTGTGGAACATTCCAGCACTATTAAAAATGTATTTACTGCAAACACACAATCCATGACCATGACTTCGCAGTAGTTCAGAAAGTAATTCACAGGAACTGTTCATTCTGTTCCTACAACCAAGTATGGGTTACCAGCATCACATAATTCTGTCCATTTCATACAGTATTTACTAATTTTGTTCTTGTTTTCTGTATGGTAAGTTGTGCATGCTTTAAGTCTGCTGTACTTAAAAAATACTGCACTTTTACTTCAAGTTACACATTGCTGGAGACATTTGTGTAAGCCTTGATTTCTGTCTTGTTTCTGCTATTTTCTTAGGTAAAATGTTCATTTAACCAAATAACTGACAGTAGACATCGTCATGCTGGGCAAAGCCATGAAGTCAGCATATGGTTTACAGTGTTATATCTAAGCTACTGTTGTCTTTCCTTCCATTCACTGCTCGTCAACTTAACCTTTTTCTTCCCATCAGTGTCATCCTGTTTATTTAGTGTCCTTCGTCTTGCAGCTGTCTTCTCCCTAGCAACTGCTCTATACATCTTTCTCCAGAATATGTAATCTGTAAATTCTTTCTTACTTATGTCCTGTCTCTTCATAGAGCTACTGCATATGCTTGTGTATAAACTGATGTCATGGATAAGTTGGAACATCATGTGATGAACCAAACCCGTTAAAGTACATGAATGCAATGCTTTGAATTAAGCTGGAAGTACTTGTACTGTAGTAAAGTATGGAGGCTTATTCATTCATTCACTCATTCAGAGCAATCCTAACAGATTAAAGCTAGGAGCTGTTAACTGTCTGCTTCCTGTAGTCTAGAGTTTGATTCCCTCAGCCTGTTCGTGTACTGTGTGAGTATGAGCAACTAAACCAGACGCTGCTCTTGGGCAGTTGGTCTAGGCTCCTCAAAGGTCTCCTGGACTACATGCCTAGTTACTGTGTATGAACCTATTAATTCTCCAATTACCCAGTTTTGCCCTATTCAACAGTGCTATGAGAGTGAAGTAGGTAATTGGAGAATCAATGAATGAGTTAGGTAGTGAGGTAAGCATTTTTTCTTTTATCATATTTACAGTGATGGAATGGAAGTGTGGGAGTGTGCGACTGTGAATAACAGCAACAACCAAAAACACATTACTGTTGCCAATACAGTGATCTGAGAGGGGGACATAGCATGGAACTAACATACCATTACCATTACAGCAATTGGGATGGGGTGTCTCACTGATAGCAGCAAACTGAAGTGCATTACTGTTAACCATTGATTAATGCTGCCATTATTGTTATAGTACTCTTACCATTATAGCATTGGAATAGGGTATGTTTGAATACCAGCAGCAAACTGAAATACATTACTGTTGCCATAACAGTGATTGTGCTGGGAATGAGTGGTAGCTAATGACAAAAACAAATTGAAGTCCATTACTGTTGCCACTACAGTGGTCAGGTTAGAGGAATGCCGCAGTAAATGGTAGCAGGAAACTGAAATACTGGTAGTCACTATTTGTCTTTATTTTAATTGTTATGGTGGAAGGTGTGAACAGTAGCAGCAAATTGAAATGTATTACATCTGTCATCTTAACATTGGTGTTGGAGGTATATGAATGACATAACAGCATCCAACTGAAATACATTACTCTTTTGGTGTATTGATCTGCATGGGAGGTGTGACAGTGAATGGCATCAGCAAGTAGAAATGTTTTACAGTTAAAAACAAAATTTATCTCCTGAGACATTTTTTCTCTTTCAAGGCATTTTTGTGTTTTGCTGGACAGATTATTTCTATAGTTGAGAGTGTGTATTATCTATAAAGCCAAACCTATGTTTTAAGGCCAAATTTTGGGTATAATTTTTTTTCACTTGCATGCAACTGTATAAGGTGAATAATTTTCTTTACTCATCAGTAGCTAAACCATATTTTGTTTCTACAAAGCTTATGCCAGTGCACTCGGCTTCCTAGTTGTAGTTTTCTTTGTTTTAATTTTTGAATGTGTTCCTTTTAATGTTACTTTATGCAGTGGAGTTAGAGAATCAGAAACTACATGCCATTGCTTATTTTCCCCTAACTACACTGTGTATGAATTCTTCTGTTGCAACTTTGGTGCTCACAACAGCCAGATGTTCTTCGTGTTTCACTGTTGCAGTCATCACATTTGGGTTATCCCTGCCAGTGTAGCCCTCAGTCAGCCCGAATAACAGAGGCTTAGTATTTCTGTGTTGGTTGCTGTCGCTCCTTGACTGACATCAGGTCGTCAGTAGTATAAAATAAGGCAGCCGACGCCATTACATCAGTCTTTCTTACCGAGGAGCCCGAAGCAGAAGCAGTTTGCACAAGTGCCAGTTGGCCACTACCTGAGTTTTCATTTTCCGAATTGAAGTTGAAGTCTTCTAAAGCTAAGTACCCTGTTGGGGATCCTTTTTTCTTGCTCTAACCGATGTCAGAAAAAGTTAACAATTGTCTCATCTGTGGAAATAAAAAAACACACCGAGACTTTCATTCTTACTGCATCACATGCTTAGGCCCAGACCACGACGTCCCCCGCTGTCACTTTTGTGCTTTGTTCAATGCCAGAACTATACATCGTCGGGCCCTTATTGTAGCTAGATATTTTCACTCTCAGTCCTCAAATTCCAATATGGCTTTGGTAAGCCATCCAACAGCAGATCTTCCGAAAAAATATAAGGATAAAAACAGAGACAGACCACACAGGTCCAAACCTACTGATGACGCTTCCGTTAAGCTAGTCGTCAGTTCTCCGGTCCTCAGGGAGGTGCTTTTGCAGCCCCTGATGCCCGCTTCTGTGGATTCGCAGGTCGCTACCGAGACCCTTTCAGAGTCTGGTATGCAGCAAGATTCTTCATCGACTAAGGATCCTGCGGATGTCGCTACCTTGGATGGGTCCGTTGCCCCTGAGCAGGCACCGGATTCCAAGGAAGTGCTTCGCACTACCGATTCTCGACACAGATCAACATCTTCTTTCGCATCTACCATTCTTTCGAAAACTACCGAGTTTCTAAGGCCCAGGGTGCGAACCACACCCAAGAAACCGATGACCCAATCTCAGGCATCTGCTTCCTTGCCTCAGTCTCAAATGCTTAAAATGGTGGAAGACCTTATAATGCAGATCAGGGGAAGCCAAGCTACCCCTTCCAAAAGAAAAAGAGATCTGTCCGCAGTAGTTTTGTCTGAACAGGAGTCCGATGACTCTGATGCATCTGAATATGAAGACATGCAACCCCTCTCTGCTTATGAGGATCTTGATGCAGAAGAATCCATTCCTTCAGCCTCTCCATCCGAGGACTTTTCCTTTGGGGAAACCCTACATGCTTTAAGGGACCATTTCCAATGGGAATATCAGAGCTACACTCAGTCTAAAAAGAGACTTGGGGAATTCTTAGTTCTTCCACAGCAAAGACCTTTGGCCATTCCTCCTGTCCTTGATGTTGTGGATGATGTTTTTATGGAATCTAGTTTGACTCCTGAGACCCTCCCTCCTGCTCCCAGGAAACCTGACAGGTACTACAGAGTCCCTGACTCTCACAAATTTCTTTTCAAAAATCCTACTGCTGACCCTAAGGTTATTTCTCAAGGACCTAAAGGAATTAAAGCAACTTATGCTCAGAATCCCACCCCCTCAGATAAGGATTCCTGAATGAGAATGCAGAGATCTAAGCAATGGAGTTCTTCCTCTGCAAAACCAGGGAGTGCTAAGTCACCCCCTCATGGTAATAACTCACAATGACTTTCCACTTCCACCCTCTCCCTCTGCCCACCTGCACTTGCCCGTAAGAGGAAAACTCTCCTTCCATGCAAGCACCTGGGCCACCATTACCAATGACTGCTGGGTCCTCAACATAGTGTCCCAGGGATACATATTTTATGTCCACACTCTACCAACCCCAAAAGGGTTCCCAGATCTTTCCCCAAACCAGTGGGCAGAGGCCAAAAAGCAAGTCCTTTTCCTGTTCTCTATGGTGGTAATAGAGCACGTTCCTGCAGAACATATAGGCCAAGGTTTCTATTCCAGACTCTTCCTGGTACCCAGAAAAGAAGGCACCTGGCGCCCCATCCTTGATCTATCCATTCTAAACACCTTTCTGGTAACACCAAAATTCAAAATGTTCACCCTCCAGCAGCTACTACCTATGCTCTCCAAGGATGCTTGGTTAGCCACCCTAGACTTAAAAGAGGACTACCTACACATCCCAATCAGGGAATCATGCTGGAAATATCTATGTTTCAGGACAGGATCTCTGCACTTTCAGTTCTCTGTGCTTCCCTTTGGCTTATCCACTGCTCCCAGAGTATTCACAAAATGTCTGGCTCCCGCCATTGCTTTTTGCAGGCAAAGAAATATTCAAATTTACCCATACTTAGACGACTGCCTAATTCAGGCAGACAGTCAGGAAAAGCTGCTCAAGCACCTGGCCTGTGTAAAGGACCTTCTGACCTCACTAGCGTACACTATCAATGAAAAGAAATCCAAACTAGTACCCACCCAACAAATTATATTCCTGGGAGCAAGCCTGGACACAGCATTCCAGATGGCATTCCTTACACCAGAAAAGCAAACCTACCTGACAGCCTATTTCTTTCAACTAGCCACCAGACCCCAGTTATCTGTAAGGAAAATCCTGCAAGTTCTAGGGTTCATGGCTTCTTGCATTCTACTCATTCCATATGCCAGACTGCAAATGAGGAAACTACAATGGTACCTAAAAAGCCTTTTGTATCAGCACTGTCAAGACTGGAAACACTTATACCAATGATACCTTGTTTAACGAAAGATTTTCTTTTGTGGGCAGCAGCATGCTACCACAACAAGGGACTACCTTTCTCACAACCCCATGCCACCCAGCCCCTCACCACAGACACATCAGACTATGCCTGGGGTGCACACCTGGATGGCAGGTGCATACAGGGCCAATGGAGCCCACGTCAAATACATCTGCACATCAACCAAAAAGCGATGTTAGCTGTCCAGCATGCACTGAAAGCTTTCAGACCCTGCTCACCCTGGGGGCCCTACTGATCAAAACAGACAACGCCACAGTGATGTGGTATATCAACAAGCAGGGAGGGACTCGTACCCTCTGTGCAGGCTCGCCATCACCCTTTGGCACACAGCCTCAGCCATACAACTACACCTGTTAGCACAATTCCTGCCAGGCTCTCTAAACTCTCTGGCAAACAACTTAAGCAGACATCTTCTGGACCCACATGAGTGGCAGCTAGACCATTCACCCTTGTAACTCAGAAATGGGGCACCCTGAAGGTCGACCTCTTTACTTCCCACTCCAACCATCAGCTCGGCAAGTTGTGCACTAGGGAGCCTCACTGCAATGCCTAGAAAGTGGATGCTCCATCCTTCCAGTGAGTCCAACCTCTCAGTCTATGCATTTCCCCCACTACTGCTCATTACAAGGGTACTGCTCAAAATAAGGGAGGAAAAACCGAGGACAATCCTGATTGCCCCAGACTGGCCTTGCCAGCACTGCACTGCTGCGCAGCCTGTCACCATAGCATCTCCCTCAGATCCCAACACTCCTGACCCAGAGGGAAGGAGAATTCATGCATCCCCACTTGCAGACCCTCAGTCTGGCAGTCTGGCTTATTCCCTGATGACTGCACAAGCCGCCAATCTCAGCAAACAAGTTCTAGATGTTATACGTGAGGCCAGACACCCTAGCACTAGAAAGTCTTATGCTGACAAATGGAAAAGATTTTGCACCTGGATCCAGGCTAAGGAAGCTGGGATGATATAGCCCTCCCTACCTCTCATCCTGGATTACCTTGCTGACCTACTACACAGGGGTCTATCCTTTTCTATTAAAATTCATGCATCTGCTCTCTCTGCTCATTTCAGCACAGAGCCACCTCTTTTCTCACACCCTGTCATCAAACAGTTCCTAAGAGGGGCTAACAACTTGAGGCCACCCTGAAGAGCACCTACCCCAGCTTGGAACCTAAACTTTGTGTTGGAAAAGCTCTCCCTGCCCCCCTGTGAACCAACAGCTTCAGCAGAGTTTTAAGTTTCTCTCATGGAAAACAGCCTTGCTTCTGGCAATCACTTCAGCAAGAAGAGTATCCGAGCTACAAGCACTAATGGCTGTAGAGCCCTTCATCATTTTCCATGCTGACAGGGTCTCCTCAGAACTAACCCATCCTTCATGCCAAAAGTGGTGTCCAGTGTGGCTCTCAACCAATCCATTCATTTGCCCACCTTTTTCCCTAACCCACAAAACAAGGAGGAAAGGATACTGCACTCTCTAGATGTGCACAGACAGCTCAGATTCTATCTAGACAGGACTAAATCATTTAGAAAGACTGATCAATTTTTAGTCAGCTTTGCTGCAGGAGCAGAGGGCAAAGCCATATCCAAACAAACCATTTCAAAATGGATAGCACACGGCATCCATTTCTTCTACAAGCAACACGGGAAACCTCCCCCCAAGGGGGTCAGGACACATTCTACCAGAGCAACCTCCACCTCTGCAGCTTTCCTCAGAGGGGTCCCCACCAGGGACATCCTGGTGGCTGCAACATGGACATCAGTTCATACCTTCACCAAGCATTATCACCTGCCTATCTTCTCCAAATCCAGGGCAGGCTTTGCCACCGCAGTCTTGCAGGGCATCCTAGCCAGCCCCCAGTCTTCTTGACCGCCTCCACCCTTTTCTTCAGCTTTGGGAATCAACCCAAAAGTGATGACTGCAACAATGAAGCACGAAGAACATAGTACAGTTGTGTACACTTACCATAAATGTAGATGTTCGAGTGTATTCACTGTTGCAGTCCTGGTTTCCCTCCCTCCATCCCCCTTGTTTCTCTCTCTCTCTCTCTCTCTCCTTACAAGAAACTTTTGGTATTTACTTTTTACTGGTGGTGTTCTCCCACCATAACCTAGTTCCCTCTTAGGGGCTCCTGACAGTTAGGGCAAGAAAAACTGATGTAATGGCTTTGGCTGCCTTATTTTATACTACTGACGACCTGACGTCAGGCCTGGAGCAACAGCAACCGACGCAGAAATATTAAGCCTCTGGTATTCGGGCCGACTGTGGGCTACCCTGGCACAGGGATAACCCAAATGTGATGACTGCAATAGTGAATACACTCGAACATCTACATTTATGGTACATGTACACAACTGTACTTTTTTCCTGTGGTCTGTTTATATAGATGTCTGTGTTTGTGTTGGCACATGGATTTTAGCAGCACACATTTAAAATTGCAGCCATTACTAACTAGTACCAGGTATCAGTCTTGTTGAAAAAGCAGTAGAATTTTATGTAAGGGTCTTGCAGCAATAGTAAAAGTAATGTAGTATATATAGAACAGTATGATTACCTTGCAAAATGGTGAAAAAAGCCAACTTTCTGATGTAGAAAAGATATTTGAGAAAACTTTAAGCACCTTTCAGCAGTGGTTATCCTCTGGTCTGCAGCTAGTGTGTAAACAGCAGCTGTCAGAGAAGAGAATTGGGGAAGCTGAAACAGCACTAGAAACTAGAAACTATACTATGCTTTGTGTTGCCACATGACAGCTTTTAAAGCAGCTACGTATGCCTTTACGTCTGACCACCATCTCCAAGGCAACGCTAAGTGTGTTACTTCTTTCCCCCTTTATCTCTATCTTATTGTACATTGCAGCAGCTAAATTTCCATACACCACAAAGAATTGTGTGACAACGGTTAAGTATGTTACCACTTTCAAAGCTGGAGAGCATTTGAGAGTTTTTACACTCTGTCTGTAACTGGTAGGACATTGAGTACAATTAAGATCATGTCCCACTGATAATAACTACTTATATGTTCTGTAAATGAATGTCTTCAATGTTCAAGATTTTCTTTGTTCTGCTCGTGGTTAGTTAATGTTCATAAAATAGACATCAAGAAATTAACATTTGGGTGGCACAGTCGTGCAGCGGTTAACGTCACCTCACAGCAAGAAGTTCTCTGGTTCGATTCTTGGCTGGGGTGCCTTCTCTGCGGAGTCTGCATGCCCTCCCTGCGTTCGTGTGAGTTTCCTCTGGGTACTGCAGTTTCCTCCCACATTCCGAAGACATGCATCTGGAGCATTTCTCCCTGGGCCTCCTTTGAAAATAGGCTCTGTCCTAGTCAGACTTTCCAAGTTAACAAATGTTAAATAAATAAATAAATAAAAATAAATCTATTTTTTGAACATGTGAAAACTTGGTTATGATCGGGAGATCTGATCATATTCCTTTATAATGCAATCATAATAATCAGCAGCTGGGTGTTGTTAATGCAAACGTTTACTGACACACAGCTGGCTTTATTCATTCACTTAGATGACACTGACATGATCAGGCCATGCTAGCAATTCTGTACTATAAATACCTCTGCTTATTGGTGAGTTAGTATACCATTCTTCATGAAGGGTGTGGTACTGTAAACCTTCACACAATTAGATGTCTGTGACTTTGTAAAAGTGTCTTTGACTGCAGAGCCCCTTCCTGCTTTATACCAGCTGTCAGCCCTTGCTCCCCCTCCTTTATTGTTCAGTCTTTTGACACACGGTACAGCATGTGTTTATAGGATCACTATTGCAAGAACTGCTAGCAAGTAAGACGAAATAATTAGAATTCTGACAACCCGTGTTTCACTACTGGCTGTATTAGCTGTAAGAGGGGAAGAAACTTCATAACTTCAGCTGTGTAACTACCTTGTACCTGTAGCTCCCATAACAGCAGAAATCCCCAGCATTGACCAATGTATATGTGTTGGCGCATTCCCCATTCGCACTTGTTTTACTTCTAGTTCATCAGGCTAGAATCTCCATTTTGTATGCCTCAGCTGTACTCTGCAAAAGTGTACTTTGCTCAAAGCTTGTCACGTGCCATAGTGTCAAAGGCCTTGCCTAGATGTAATTACCAGTTGTTGAGCTGTTTTAGTAGAGGAAGGCTCCAGGCAATTTTCAGTTGTGTGTGTGCTACTGTACATCGGAATAACTGCCTGCTGAGAAAGGAAGAGTGCAAAAAGTTGGAGTGCCATGGCACTCACACCCCCAGTGGTACATCTGCTACCCACATGTGAGTGGATTTTAAAATAAATATTTTTATGCCCTGTTAATAATTAATCCAAGTGGTTGTTAATTGGGGTAATTAAAACAGTAATGCAGAGTATGTTTTTCTTAGGGAGCTGTAAAAGGAAGTAAATGAGCCTAGGCTGTTCTGAAAGCAAATATTGTGCAGATAGCCATTAACCGGTATTTGGAAATCCTGCAGCATGTTCTTCCAGCTGTACACGAAGAAGACTAGAACACTCCGTCCCTTTCTCTTCTGTTGTTGGTGAAGTAGTCATTTCTTAAACCAGTTTTCTAACATCAGAACTGTGTAGTATCATTTTGCACTTTTTTCACCTAAAGAATTCAAGAATTCCAGTCTAGGTAACAAATTCGATCAAGAAATTCTGCATATCAGCCCGTTCTGTTATTAATCTTCTTGAATCTAGTAGTTTCTCAGTTTAAACATTTCATACTTAAAAGTTGTGGGGATATGTATGTTGTTATGTAATGCTGTTGCTTTTTCCAATCTCATCTAAAAGTAGTTAAGCACTTCGGATGAGGTTCAGTTGCAATTTAGACTGGATTGATGGCTAGTTAAGTCTTTATATGTCATGGTTTTCAGCCCTGATTTAGTAGTCTGGTATGTATAAAATATGACAAGAGAGGAAATACAGGCACAAACTCTGTTGTAGATTAGGATTGGTGACACAGCAGTTTTCTTAATGGTGACGCAGAAGTTTCCTTAATTTTGATGTGGTTTGTAAATTAAATGACTGTCAGGCTAACATGACAGTTGTAAAAAAGAAACATTGAATTTGACTCCAGATGTTAATTTTCCTCACCTAACAGTAGCTATTTTTCCCACTTGTATTTTGAAGTAATATAGACACTGTTTTGGAGGCTTCTTCCTCTGCCTTTCTGTTTGTTACTCCTATGGGTTACCTGCTGTTTTGCCTTCTGTGTTTGTAAATTTTGTTACAGTTTTGGCCAAACTCCTCAGTAACAATGATGCATCTGTTGTTTCTGTGAAATATTTTTTCATATTCCCATCATAGTCACAGTGCATTGTGGTCCTAAACTAAAATGAGAGCAGTGCTTTCAGTCCACAAAGCTGAAGTGACTGACTTGCTGTTTTACAGACCCCAAAATTAGGCTGACCGCTTTCCTGAAGAAGCATTTGCAATATTTTGTAAGTTAAATATTTAAAATATACCTTGAAGTTTATTGGCCCCTTTTTATGTTCTTTATTATTTGCAGTAAGTGCATTTTCATCAGTTCTGTCATTTAGTGGTCTATACTTGTATTAAGTATAATATTTGCATCTCTTTATGTAACTTTAACTTTTCAACTTTTTTATCTGTATAAAGATTGTACTTATCTGTTGTAACTGGAGCTTTTCTCCCCGGGCCTCCACTGAAAACGGGTTCTTTCTGACCCAATTGGACATTCCAAGTGGGCAAATGTCAAATAAATTAAATAAAAATAAATAGTGGCAGCATGTTTTTTCACATGGAGTCTTTCTGCAGTTTGCATCCATTATATAAAGTATAACACTGGCAGGTAAATGACACACCCCATGTCACACTATGAGCATTTATTCTAGTGTGTATTACTGATTGTTCATTACAAAAACGTTGATAGCAGTTTTTTTCTATATTAATATAGAACTTGTTTCTAACTACCAGTATAGTTTCAAGCAACACTGGCAGAAGGTACAGCTGAGTGCTTTTTCTTCTCAGATGCAATTTGTACTTGTCACTACCTGTGAAAATTGATATGTACTTTAAGGATGTTCCACTTTAAAGCTGATGTAATTTTGGTGTCAGAGGAAATGGCTGCACATCTGAAAACACCACAGCTGCAGGGAAGCATAAGATTCTGAGCAGGGAGGCCTAGGTGCTCCAGTTTTTTAATGAAGCTGCCAAAGTTCCACCAATTGATTAGGCCTTGTGCAAGCAAAAGTTGTTTTTCCAAAAATAAAAATATTAAAAATGCTTGCATCAGAGGACTGCTGTATACATTGAACAGTAATTATTTAATTTAATTAGGTAGACAGGAAAGGTTTATGGGATGTGCAAGATATTTGGCTGCCACAAAGTTATCTATTGTAGACCCACTCTAACGTTCTGTATGCACCAGTGGGTGATGATGTCATACAAAAACACGTCATCATGACTATTTATATGAAAGCAATGTAAACAGAGCAGGGTCTGCATCAGAATATTTTTCTATTATCTTAGCCTTAAATATACAAATTAAGTAATTTAAATCAAGCCATATATAGCTATTAATTCATTTTAAAATGAAGGGAAGGAAAAATGAAGGTTGCCCACTGAAAGGAGAACTGTAAATAATTTAAATAATTTAAAAAGGAAAAAAAATGTCATGTATTTGTAACAGTAGCTTAGTTAAAATTTCATAAACTTCAGAAATGAAATGTTTTTAACATCTGACATGTGCTTAGAACTACAGGAACTAGACATGCATTTCATATATCTGTAACTTCCTTCATTTGCTCGGTTCTTCCACCATCCTCACTTTAAAAGAAGTCAGCCCAATAATCTGAGCAGAGTTTCAGACAGATTGATTAGCTGCAGTATTCAGTTCACACCTGTCAACCACTTTGGACAAGAAATCTGGACAAAGCCTAAAATAATAGAGGGACAAGGGCTCAAAAATAAGGACATATTTTAAATATTGCTTTTATAAACTTGGATAAAGTTGCTAGAATTACACGTTTTGTGTTAACATGCATATTGTGAGGGTTATACAGTCTGAAACTCAAACGTATGTCATTATTTAGTAACTTCAGTTTTCAGTGATTTGCCAGAAAACCGCATATTTTATGAGGAACAAACCATAAGTATGAGGCAAAAATCTGGACAGTTGAGCAGTTTGCTTCAGTTCCTTAGCTTACTCCTGTTTGTCTCTATGCCTTTGTACAACCATTAGAAAGCACAACTAATTGTACTAAGCCCTTATTTAAAGTCAAAAAACAATTTTTGTTAGTTATGTAATCCTAGCCATGTTGAATTACTCTGTTTTAGACCTAGGAATGGACCTGGTTATGTAGATTTTTCTTTTTTAATCGTTTATATTAATAATAAGTGCACAGCTTCTCGTTTGTGATAGATGGCTTCTCATTGTAGGAATATTACCTGCTGTTGCTGACAGATTGTAGACGAACATACTTTGTGATTTGTGTTTAATCCCTGAGGCTTTGAGCACGGTTGTACTACAAAAATGTAAAATATTAGCGACAATACGCTTGCAATCATGTCCGAGAAATAAGGATGTAGTATCAGTTCCCAAATGCTTTATCAGATGCAGTGGATTTTATCTCCTTACTGAACTGCTGTGAAGGTCATTCTCTTTGGTAGCTCAGTGTAATGAATTTTAGAGGGCTGGCCTGCCTGGGCATTCGTCTTTTAAAGTGCATTTCACACTGACTATTATTTCTAGCATACTGTGCTGTGATGGCTTTTATTAGTGGTGTGTTGCAATGCAGTATATCTCATTAGTGGTATACTATGGTACTTTGATAATAAAATGAAATAATATTTTTTGTAAACTCCGTCCCAGCCAGTACTGAGATCATTGTGGTCTGTCACTCTGTATTACCGGTTTATTATGGCAAATTACGTCCCATAATTACTACGTCATTGTACAGTTGTTAAATTACTTATAGCTCTGAAGACATCCAATGTAGTACGTCATTACTAGCACAGTTCTACACTGCTGGTTCTCACCAACATACTGTGTTTCTTAAAGTTAATTTTATTCAGTCTCTTAAGTGATAAAAAGTAATGCTATGTTACCTCTCATTATTGGCATGTTATAGTTTTATTACATGTCAGTTTTGGCATTTACCTTACACTGCCTGAATTTACTGGTATTTTAAGGTTCAGCGCCTTACAGAGCTGGCACGGTGTGCTGTGTGTTTGGTATGTTATCTCTGTAACTATCACCGTTTTGTGGCACATAGCTGCTTCTTAAGGTGTTATTGTATTTTTATTGGCATGCTTGGCATAGTACCTTTTATTACTGAAGTGTTATTACGTTGCATCATCTTAATAATATTATTCTACTCTGCTGCTCATCTCTAACACACTTTGATATACTGGGTCTGTTTACTGGGTTAGTTGCTCAATTGTTTCTTTAACTAGCATGCAGAAATGGTTAATTCTTTTCACTGTATGCTTGACCTAGTATATTTTCATCTGAATGACCAGTAGGTTATAATGGCCAGTGCATAGACTGTACCAGGCTGCTTCCCTTTTTTTTTTCTCCCTGAATATTCATGCACATGTGGCTGCAGAAGTTAATGAAAAATGCAGAGATACAAAATCACCTGTTCATGTCTTTTTTAATTTCTCAACTTTATTTTAGCTAGTCATTCCTGATGTTTATATTTACAGGTAGTAAAAATGCTGATATGTGTGCTGCTTGTGTGAATGGAGATGTGGATAATCGATATGACATGGGTGTGTGCGTAATACTCGGGTGTATTGTGAGGCACAAGCCTTATGGGTTAGCGTTTTATAGTCTTAGGGGATACAGTAGTATCTCTACTATGTACATCCTCCAAGTCCTTATTGTACTTAGCAGAACTGAGCATCTGTATTGTTTAAACTGAAAGAAAAACCTAGCCAAGCTAGAGTTTTCACTGTGTGATACTTAAAACATCTTGCAATAGAGCCTTTTGTGTGATAATTATATTTTTTGTAGCGTGTTTTAATGTAAAATACCTCCTGCACCAATTTTAGCTATTTATTGGGTAGGTATGCAACTTTTTCTAACTGGAAATTTGGGTTGAAATTTTCAGGGTAGGTATTTAACGGATCCTTCTGTCAAAATGATGTGTGTGTTCCTCTGCAGTTCTGATTGTGAACAGGTACCAGCACTACACAACACATATTCTGAGTACTGGTGGGTGTATGAGTCCAGATGAGGCTTTCATATCAGTAACACAGTGCTTCAAAAACATGTGCTGTTTTTCAGTTAATGCAGCCCCAGAATATTCACAAGAATAATCATTTTGGTGGAACCTCTTAACAACTGAAAGACCAATATGTGTAAGCAATAATGGGGGAGGCTATCAGGTCGTCAGAGGCAATTTCAGCCTCTCTAAGAAAGCCATTGTGTTGAAACCACCTAGCAGTGATTATTGATCTTTGTTCTTTTTCCATTGTAGTGCAACCATGACGATAGTATATATAAGGTAGAGAGATGCAGGTTCCCCTCAATGGATGGTACAGGGAGACTTGCATCATTAATAATACAAAAAAATGTTGTTTGGTGTGCACTGAAAGGTTTCAGTCTGTTGACACTCACTGAAGTTGTCTTTGAGTTGACAGTGCAGAAATACTGTTAACCCCATAATTTTTCTTAAGTTGGTTTAGCTTACAATGTAAATGCTGCAGCCTCATAAGTATTCACAAGAGTAATCATTTTGGTGGCAACAACCAAGAAATGAAAAACACAAAGGCAGTAAGGCTCCCCACATAGTTTTTCTTATGTTATTTTAGCTTAATGGTATACATGTTACCTTTGTTTTTTTTTCCATCATTTTTTTATATTTAATGAATAAAAAAATAATAAGGTATAAACACACAAAAATTAGAACATATGTACATATTTATGAAAAATTAAAAATAAATTATATTGAGCCGTAATAATTATTTTGATTAAGACTAAAATTGGCTAATATGTGCAACTCTTCAGTAAGTGATCCACTTTTAACAATTCATTATAGTGTTTATGTAAGCAAGCAATTTAAACAAACATTACGTTTGTTTAATCGGGATTTTAAGATGTTTTTACGTATTTTACTTCGGTTTTAATACGTGTTTGTATTTGTGCAGTGTTTTTCTTTTCTGTACTTGAGTGCATGTTGCCTTTATTTAATTGGGTTTATTGTAATTTTTAAAATGTCTTTGTATTTATGCAGTGTTTTTCTTGTGTGCTGCATTTTCGAGTGTTTACCTCTTATGTCAAACAAGGCTTTCTGGTAAAGCTGTGTGTGTTGGTTTTGACTCTTAAATTGGAGTGGATATCTTTGTTGATGTGAGAATGATTGGTCTTTTCTTCTTTTTGTTCATTTCTGTCTCAACCACTCTTACAGTTCCAGCATAATAGGGTCAAAGGTCAACCAGGAGAGGCAATCATTAAGACAGCCATCAGGAGTAATTTGCCATTCTCTTTCTTTAAAACCTACCCCTTTTTTCCTGCCTTAGTGACAGCACTTGGGTGGAGTGTGCAATGGGCATCAATACTGTTCAACACCCCCCCCCCTTATTTTCACAAGGGGCTAATTCAAGTACCATGTAGCTGTTTCACCAGGGTAATCAGGCTGCATATGTTCATGAGCAACACACTCCCTGTTCCCCAAATATAGGCACTTATATTTATCATGCCTGCAACATTAAGAGTGCAAGCCGCTAATCAATCTATGGTCACCTGGCATACCTCTCAAGCTCTTAGCACAAGAAATCTGGACAAAGCCTAAAATAATGGAGGAAGAAAGGTACAATAATAAGGGCAACATTTAAATAACTGTTTTTTATAAATTTAGAAAGTTGTTAGAATAACACTTTTTATCCTGGTATGCATTTTCTAAGGTACATGAAGTCTGAAACTCAAATGTATGCCATTATTTAGTGACTTTATGAGGAACAGACTAAAAATATGAAGCAGATATCTGGACGGGTGAGAAGTATGTCACCTGGCTATTTTTTGACAACACACACACAAAACAACAAACAGAAAAAACTTAAAATTATGTGTTTTGTGTTGGGGGTAAGCTTCCCCTACACACCCCATTGGGGGTGTACCTCCACACCCCCTGATATTTACATATACTAACACCGAGATAGTACAACAGCAGGGGAAGGATATATTCCCTAGCCCTGCTATGTTATGTTCTTGCAGTAAGAAGCTGTGCCAGCACACTACACATATAATACAGGGATTGTGATCACCTTTTGATGAGTTGTACTGTCAAAAATCCAGTATTTCAGTCAGTATGCAGTTTGATAAATTAGGGCAAAGCTGAACACATTCAACCAGTTATGTCTCAGTCAACTAAATAGAACCCAGATATATATATATGTGTCAAGTCTGGAGGCTCGAGATTTCAAAACTTCAAACTTCATATGGTCGAGACCATAAGATCGAAGTTTTGAAACTTCGAACGGGTTAAGTGGAGATCGCCATACAGCGCAGAACAGGAAATTTACCATTCTCTTCACTGTAGTGCGATCTCAGAGTTGGTGTATTTAATTAGCAGGGGTTTGAGAGCGCAGGGGGACTTGCCCTCCTGCATAAACGTAAAAAATTTGTTTTGTTTTTATTTTTTTTATTGAAGTTTTGAACTTTCAAAACTTTGATGTTATGGTCTCGATCATATGAAGTTCAAAGTTTTGAAAGTTTGAGCTTCCAAAGTAGAGTCGT
The DNA here is from genome assembly GCF_019279795.1 of Protopterus annectens. Classification (NCBI taxonomy): domain Eukaryota; kingdom Metazoa; phylum Chordata; order Ceratodontiformes; family Protopteridae; genus Protopterus; species Protopterus annectens. The sequence continues at coordinate 10,201,259 of NC_056742.1, forward strand.
ATATATATATATATATATATATATATATATATATATATATAAATATATATACACACAATATATTTGTATACACACGCGCACAAGTTAACGTGTGTGTGTGTGTGTGTGTGAGGATTTCATTCTCTCTATGTATGATACATGCATACACATTATATACGCTTATAGTTCTATATGTGATTATATTAAAATATGTTGACTGCTAAAAAAGTCTGCATCCACTTGCACAACACACACATATGACTGCACCATACTGTCCTGTATTTTACATGGGGATTCTGCCCTTACATCTCCATAACTGAGATATATATATATATATATATATATATATATATATATATATATATGTATATATGTATGTATATATATATATATATATATATATATATATATATATATATATATGTATATGTATATATTTATGTATGTATATATATATATATATATATATATATATATGTATATGTATATATTTATATATATATATATATATATATATATATATATATATATATATATATGTATATATTTATGTATATATATATATATATATATAGGTATATATTTATGTATATATATATATATATATATATATATATATAATATATATATATATATATAAATATATATATATATATATATATATATATAATACATATATTTATATAATGTGTGTGTGTGTGTGTATACTAACACCATGGTTATATATATATATAGTGATCAAAGAAAAACACCTCCACAGTACTGAAGGTTATAACTGCAAGCAGACTACAGCATTGGTTGCAGGTTGAGCTGTCAGTAAAAATGAACAGCTCCTACAGCTGCTGGCATAATGAACTGTTGGCATACCAGAGTGAAACCTTCAATTCATTTTTGTGTGCATGTGTACATATATTTGTTGTTTCTGACCATAGAGTAATATCTTACCAGGGTACAGTTGTACAGTAATGCAAAGTTCATTCAGATTTTCATCTAGGTTTAAACAGCAGTGTAATTTACTTAATCAGATTTATTCCCAGCACAGCTTATATTAACCTAGATTTATTTTAATGCTATGCAATTGAGTCAGAGAAAGGGAAATAGAGCCTGCATAAAACACAATAATGAGAGACGGAGACATGGCGGAATGGATCCTTACATCCCAACTCTTTTATCTTCTGTGGAAGACTGTCAGTCATGTTTGTATCAGAGGAGTGAGGATGTTTTGTAGAATAGTAGCTGTGCAAAATGTATGCTAAAGTTCTTTCTAAAGTACCATTTCTGAAGCTGTCTATCATGTAGTGTCTGAGATATCTCTAATTTTGAAGAACAAGTGAAACCAATCTGGAAAATAAATTACTTCAGATTTTAGTGCAAGTTTTTTGAGCTGTACCACAATTAAATGCTGTTTGGAAACATACTTGTACATCTCCTTATTACAGTATATGAGATTAAATGTAATTATTATTTTTAATAGCATTGTTGTTATATATTCACATACCTTTCTAAATGTTTTAGCAATTCCAAAAGTCAGTGCATGTCTGGAATGCATAATATAACCAAGCTTCATGAAACACAAGTAATGAGTGAGCTTTGCACGAGGAACAGAAAAATGTCATTAAATACAACGTAAAGAGTGCTTAGTTAGGTAGTATTTTCTGTTATTTATTGAGAAAGCTGCATGCTATTTACAACCTGAAACACCCAACACACACATACACACACACACACACACACACACACACACACACACACACACACACACACACACACACACACACACACACACACAAGTATGAATACTACCTCTCGCAATGTGGAAAAATGTTGCAGATGTTCAGCAGTTAAGTAAGAACTTCAACAAGAAAGCTCACAGCATCATTAAATAACTGTTACTTTGTACTTACAGAAAGTTCTGTTGAATAATGTGATTCAGTTTTTACCTTGGTTATTTGTTAAAATGAACTGTTAATGATGAAAATGTGACAGGCACTTTCAATGTGGGACAGTGTGGAAGATGGAATTTTAAGACTTAACAGATGAAAATTTTAGTCAAAACTATGTAATTTCTAAGGAGCATGAAACACAATATTTCTTATTCTGTTTATTTATTTTATGTACTCCAGTGCATCTTTGAGTACAGTTTTTCAGAGAGGTGTTTTTAACTGTATTTATGCAAAACAAAGGATGTCTTGTCTTAGTGTTTATATAGATTTTATATAAAATTTGAAGAATGTATTCAGTTTCTGTAGTTCACATAAGAGTGTAAGAATTTTTTTTGTCGGTCAGTAATTATAATATTTAAACATCACTCAGTATTTTATGTAGTTTTTAAAAGTGGATTCACAAACCAACCTGTATAATAAAGCCATCAGAAGTGTGGTACACTTAGTGTAAGGTGTAGGAGTTAGGGGGATGTGATTGCCAGTTTGTTGATATGATATTTTACTGCAGTACCAGCGTTCTGTAATGAATTGGAATCAGGGCTGAATCACTTTGTGGGTGGTATTGTAAATGTATTACTTGTTTTGGTCCTTCACTCATAGTTGAGGGGTGGTACATTAGGGAACAGCACTGGGTGCAAGATGAGCTTGCTACGGCTCTGAAACCCTAATCATAACACTCAGGCTGTGCCGTGAATAACATTTCCCCCTCATTTCCTCATGTGGTAAGCATTCGCTCTTCTTTTCTGTACCATCGTACTTATTTTACCATTTCATTCCATTATTGCTTCTGATCTATTGTACACAATTTTCATAGTAACATGAGGAAGACTGACATTTTATGGAGCACAAATTTCTGGCCTGAACATATAAGTGCATTATAAACCCTTACTACTAACTGAGTACGTCATGCTACTGACATGTATTTTTATACAACAAAGTTCATGTTTAACTCCAATAAAAGTTTTATCTCCAACTGCAGTCAGGATATCTGAAATATTACCAGTTACTGAGTCATCAAAATCTATGATAATGCTTACTGAGTCATCAACACTTGGGTTTGTTTTTACATTTATCACAGCATAGTGCTTTCTGCTTGTGTGTAGGCCATCTTTTCATCAGTTTTTTGTTAGAATGCATTTTTGAATGAAGACTGAAATTATGCTCAACAATCATTTTTTTTTTCTGGTTGGGCAAAGCTACGTATACAATCCTACTTAGTACAATTAGCTTGGAGTATATTACACATGGAGGAAAGGGAGATTTTTCCACTCAAGGACTTTCGGTGTTAGTACTCACTTTTCTCCAAATGTGCATTAATTTACATATTTTTCACATAACATGACAAAATCCATTTAAAATGTTTTCAGTTACTACAGCAGCAGTATTAAAAACTTCTAAAAGACAGTATTTTTCCTAAGCTCATTTGTCATACAGCTGTCTAACAAATTAGCATTTCAATCACAGATGAGTTTTTATTACTTCTAAATAATCGCAGCAGCTGTACCTACACAGTTGGATTTTTAAACCAGTATGAGTAACTTTAAAACAGATGTTTTAGGAATACAAGCCTAAAAATTGTCATATGTGTAAAGTTTTAAGTTCAGATCTTGGAAGTTGACTTCCCTATCCTGCATTAGTTTTTTTTTTTTTCATTTACACTACCTGTGCTCACTAAAAGTATACATTATTGTTTGTTTACTGCTCTTTGTGTGTTGAATCTGAGTCGACACTGAGTATCGGGCTTGGTTAGCAAGCAAACGCATAAGTAAATGTTATGTTACTGCACATTTTCGCTTATCATCCATGTTGTATTAAGTCTTGCATGTTGCTTTAGTGTTTCTCTTGTCTTTGCTTATTTTCCAGTAACTGCCAGTGAGGAAGTGGAGACAATGTAAAACATTAGTTGCTTGAGTCTTGAGTGTTGTTTTTTTGAAAATTACATGTCAATTTAGCCAATTCATATAATATTTAAAAAAAAAAAATTTGCAACAAAATTAACGCAGAAAAAATAATATAAAAGGTAAAGGAATTTCCCCAATGACCTGGCTAAATTGTTCCCTATCAGATTGAGTCTTATGTCTGCCCTGAAAATTGGCTGTATGCCTAGCCAATGAAATGTAAGTGAAGTGAATACAATTTATGATGAATTTAATGGCACTGATTGTGGCTGGTTTTATATTTCTAAGCAAGCTAAGTAAGTGTTCATGGTGGTGCTGATGAAGAGATTGTGTGACGTCCATTCTAATGGTAACGAGCCAAGGACATATTCCTAACCCCTATCTGATTTTAATATGGCAGGGTGGTCTTATTGTAGCATTTAAAATACATAGAGCAATTTGAGACAGTCATTTCTTGTAGGCCCCCTTTGACAAGTACCTGTGTGCATCCTTTAAAAGACTTGTTGATTCTTCACTGAAAAGGTAAATTTGGGATCATGTGATTCTTGCATGGCCATAATGTGGAATGGAGCTGGGAATAGCAGAACATTATGGTACACTGGAGGTCTTCTGTCCAGGACAGAAAGGGTTAGTGGAAGGGCTTTAGGTGGTTTTGCCAGTTTATCTGCTGGCATGACCCCTTTCTAATGTACTGTGCCAGATATGTCAGGAGACATAGGAAAGCTGCAGTAAGTTGTGTCATTCTTTAAGAAGAAACAGTGTATTGTTCCCTCAAATTCAGCATAGTCAGGAACTTTGCAATCTCTGTTGCCTCAGAAACAAGTTTTGTAACAAACCCTACATGTATAAAAGTATTGTGAATGATTTTTGCTGTTTACTGCATTCAAGGCTTTCATAATTGTAAAGTTACATGTGGCACATTTTTTCTGCTGTTGTTTATCATTTCCTGCAGCATCACATTTTTCTGTTTTATTCTTCTGTGTAGTCTGCCCACAGATCTGCAACACAGATTTGCAGATTTTTGTTGCTGTCCCTTGTTTTATACTATAGACAGCCCTTAGCAGGACTTTACTACAAATGAACTCACTCAGCAGACACTAATTCTGAAGAACCGAATTAAATTAATTATACGTTAGTAGAAGCATCTACTACCATGAGAGAGAGACTGGGCGTTCTCTTGCAGATCTACTGCAAAGAAGGGGAAGGTAGTTATTACACGACTGAGTAGCAGGCTATAACATCCTCAAAAAGGAGATAATCATGGGCAGGGGGAATTCTTTGGGTGGGCAAAAAAAACAATCAGTGGGCTTCTGATTATTCTAAAGGGGAGGGGTTATGAAATAAACACGATCACATTTTCTCTTTATTGAACTAAGTCATGAAAGACACTGCCAAGACTGTTTTCCTCATTCAGCTGGAAATATTATAATTCATATTTGTAATATAGATGTTAATTTGATGATTGTTTAAACTCATCCATAAGAGTCAGATAAGAAAGTAGCAGATGCAGTCTGAAGCCTGCTGAATGTAGATGGTGGTAAAAGTTGAGACTGTATGCAGCTGTGGGATTTCAGTCTTCTGGTGTCTCCTGGCTGTAACTTGAAACGTGCCTTTGGAAGATGTGTGCAGGAACACTGTTCATGAGATGTGCCAGATGTCCTGCTGTAGGTAAACCAGCTGAGGCCTTGGTGCTCACAAACTGAAACAGCAACCATTTTGTTGCGTTACACCTACACTGGTGAGTGATCACGGTGGAATGTGGTTTGTCAGAAGGATGGCAGCAAAGGCAAACTACTGGGGTTTAAATATACTGGATTTCAAGGACTACAAAATGTAACTAGCAGCAAGCTTCTTCAAGCAACATAGGAGGGCCACTTGTCTTACCATGGAGCAGGAACACTGAGGCCTGGGGGTGGTTTGTTAAATCTCATAACTGAAACAGCAAATTTTTGCATGTAAGAAGCCAACTTTTATAGAAGGAAAACAGAGACACTGCATTCCTGAAGTAATGGACTGCATAGTTTATGCTAAATTCCAAGAGTTATTTATTTATTTATTTTGCCTATTGTTTTAATTATATACTGTTGATGATATGACATTTACCACTGCCCTTACCTTCCTGTGGCCCTAACCTGCATGACTATTTAGCCCCTATAACACCTGGTTGATGCATCACATTTAACACTGTCATTATCTTCTTGTGGCCCCAACCTGCATGACTGTCTAGCCCCTGTAACACCTGGTCAACGCATTTCACATGGCATTAACACCTGACATCTCTTCATAGGTTTGATAACCTCATCTCTGCTGGAAGAGAGTTGGGTGCTTGTCTGTCCATAATTTCTGTCTCAGACATTTTGCTTCTGTGCTGTAATTGCTTCTTAAGTAGTTCAGAATGCAGAACATGTAATACATGTAGCAGCAGCCATCACCGTGTTGCATAATAGATGCTATTAGAAAATGGGAGAACAGCACAATTGAGTATTTTATTGAAAGTTATCTTTCATTGATAGAAATAATATCACTTTAAATTCATAGACATGGATGGTGTATATTAAATGGTAGTGCAGTGTATAACTGTCAGACTTGTTTCTTACATATTTACCAAAAGTACTTTAGTTCATAGTTGGTAAACATGTATAAAAGACATATGCTCATAGCAGAGACCAATAACATCTCTGTAAAATATTAAGTACTTCTATTTGTCACAGCCACTAAAAAAACTTTTATAGACCTTTTAACACCATTTTCAAGTTTTTTGCGGCTTTTGTCGCATTTTTGTCTGTAAGGATACCAAAAATGCTTCTTTTACATTATATTTTACTAGAAATTAGTAAAAAAAAATTCTGAAGACAAGTAGTAAGCAGTATAGCGTGTGAGAGTGTGCACTGTGTAGATAATGCACAATGATTTGAGCTTCTGCCCTTAAAGCTTGGGTGTGCAGCAGTTGCCGGTATCTTGCTTTACTGCAGTTAGGTGTAATTACCTTGCTGTGGTAGAGAGGTTTTCTTGCCCCAGGAAACCTCAGGTCTATGAAATTTTTGAAACTCTGTAAGGACAGCAGTGGGAGCTTAATGGTGAATAGCACTCTGCAAGGACAGCAGTGCAGCATGGCACCTATTTCCTAGGGACAGTCATGTTTTGTCACTGAAGGAACTTCCAGCGAGTTCCAAAACTGCAAAAATAGCTCAGTGAAATCCTCTTTCAACCTTCCATTTTTTTTTTATTTTCGGGGAAAGCCTCCCAGTACCCTCTCATTTACCCATACTTATATATACCAACTCCATGGTCTGACAACAATTTTTGAAACTTGGGATGAACAGGCGTGACAGGAAAGGCCAGTTAAGGAGTGATCCAGGAAAAAGGCAACTGTAATTTCTACATAAATCTAAGAAAAAAAAAACTTGTATGAGCTTAGTTAATGGTACTAACATCTAGAGTCAGACTTGGGGACAGGAAGGTGCACTGTAAAGCACCTGTTGGCTGGGACACCTATGTTATCCAAAATAGGCTGAGCTAGAATGGAATGGAGTCATCTTGTAGGCGCATTACATGCAAATTGAAGGGGTGGGGTTTGGTGCAGTGCAGTATGGTTGACAAGCTTGTGTGATATATGTTCGGATTGTCTTTAAGGACATGGACATTTCACTGCACTGAAAAGGAAGGAGTTAGTAAAAGAGGTGGCGTTGTACTAATTATATGTGATTGTACTTTCCTTTAAGCACAGTGGGGTCTGTGGAGTCAGACTTCTTGATCATAGGTGGTCTTTGTCTTATTCCTGTGCTCCTCCTCATTAAAGGCTCAAGGAAATTTTGGGCATACTCCTAACAGGTCCCCAGCTAAAGGCCATAATTCAGATTTCTTCCTTATGGATCAGAGCATTTCTTCAGTACTGCTGCAAGTCATAAAGAGTAAAACTCTCACGGTTTGTGGTTATGAAGCTAATTGTTTGAGATTTCAATATTCTTGAAGAAAATGGGTGAGGGGGCTGTAGAGGGTACTAGCTGCTGATTCTCTAGTCTTACCTGGGGACTGTTTGCTTATGTGGTTAGTGATGATGATAATGATGGTTCCCATGGAGGCATGGCCTCCTGCATCAGAACCAGTTCACTGCATTGCTTTTTAACTTTGCAGGTCACTGTCTGCTCACTGCAAGTATCACCTTTCATTCGCAAGAAATCTCATAAGTGTCTTTTGTACCACAACAACTTGACTTAAAGGCCACTGATTCACCTTTTAGCTGATTACTACTTAGTGATGAGTCTTTTTCACTGAATAGGGCCTTAATGAAGCATATTTTGAGAGGCCCAAATGAACAATGCAGGCAAAAATGAGCTTTCTTCACAGTATCACTGATCTTACAGTCTAATGTGGGGTGAGAATACTGGTGTTCCACAAGAACCTTGGAGTATAGCTGCTTTTCCTTGAGGTTTGACACCTTGTAGGGCCCTTTCATGGCCTGCTTTTATAGGAAGTGTTTCTAGCAGTGTCTACTTGAAGGATGCCAAAAGTCATAACCAAGGTGCAAGAATGTGCTGTCTCTCTCATCTGGCCAGTACACGTTCAAGAGATCACTCAAGAAGAGCTGCTGACTGTGGCTGTGAAAAGGGTAGTTTTCTTTGCTTTGCTTAGTCTGCTGCCATCAAGAACTTCACAAGGAAAAGTGGACAGAAGGAGAAGTTTTCGTCCTTTCAGTCAGAAAACTGACAAACGATATTCACAAACAAGTTACACTTGGATAGGTTCATAGGTTCATAGGTTAGTACTAGGCTAACTGCCCTTTTGAGCCATTTTAAGCCTAGCCAGTTATCCCCTGTGAGATTCAAACCCTGTACCATGTGTTTGTAAGGCAAACACCTTAACCATTAGGCCACCCTCTCAACCAGTCTTGGAGCAAGACTCTGCCAATTCACAGTTGTTTAGGAATGCTTGCAGTCTCTGAACAGCATCTTATCCTGAGAGTAATTACATTTGGAATCCTAGGTAAACTGTTACATGAATTAGTATAATGTGAGAAACAATTAGTCCATAGTAATGCTTCTTGATTTATTTCTAGTAGGGCATGGTATCAGAAGCAGCACAGTATCGGACTATAAAAATGTTTTGTTTAAATATTCAGAAATGTATTTGCTTGCTAGCCAGGTAGGCAACATAGTCCTCAGAACCTTTGTAGCTGAGACACAGGCCAGAAGGCACATAATTCAAACAATTGTATAATATAAAAAGATAGATAAGTAAATACAAGTATATGTTTAGAAATAAGGAATAAAAAAATGAAACAGGCAAAGAATGAAAATGTAAAAAAAAAAAAAGTATTATACTAACTTCTTAGTTTCATAATCGTACAAAAAGAGGAAAAATCTGAAAATGATAAAAAATGGCGTGCACAAATATAGTCATGCATTGCACCATCCACTGTAAAACAGTCGAGGGAATTGCTTTTTTGAGAGTTATCAGGAAAGTAAGATTCCATAGTTACATTTCATTGTAAGGTAGAACACCCTTCTGTGATAGTTTCAAGTATGTGAACTGGGATTCAGTTACTGTCTTATGTCTCTCATTAATTGGCTTTGCTATGTTTTCTGTACGGATATGGAATTTCTTTCAAGATGCCATGACTTTTTACAAATTTTGCTTACTTGTCTTCAGCCTGTCAGACCTTTTTTTCTTTTTTTTTTTGTGATCCTGTTTATTAACATCTGTAAACTTAAGTGAGGGAAAACATCATGGTGATGGGGATATTAAGGGCAAGCAATGTTTATGCTTTGAAAAAACATGGAGGGAAGGTCAACAGTCTTTAAGATATGTCACTGTGACTGAAGATAATGCTATAATGTTTTTTTTTTTCAAAACAAGAAAAATCTTTATTAAATTATCATGTATGACATAGGCCATGTTATTTTTATATACATGTCAATAAACCATAGTGACACAATGTCAGTTGCAAACATTATACATTCCAAACCGTGCTGACACAACTGTAGCTGCAAACATTGTATATCACTTTTAACATATCCAGTCATTGTTAGTCAACCATTACATAGCTCCTTCTTTTAAACCTTGTTGCTCCTCTGAATGTATTGATTCCCACAGTTCCCATTTTTCCTGTGTAATTTGCTCCTACCCTTTTCTATCTTCACTACTTCAGGTAAAGTTATTTTAGGCTTTGATTAACATTTTCTATTAACTGTTTTTTTGGCAGCCATCATAATTAGACTCAGCAAAGCATTACTATGTCTAAGCATTTCCGTGCTTGTTTTATAGCTCAAAAAAATAATTTCCCTTGTTAGTCTAACTTACTCATCCGGCATGCCTGACAGAGCAGTCTGCAGGGAATCTTTAAAGTCTACCAACTCATTACACTCCCAGAAAATATGTTCTCAGTTACCTCTTTCTTCCCCAACACAGCTCCAACATTTGCTGCCTACCTCAGGAAAAATTATCTGAAGTCTGCTTGTGGTATAAAAATACTTATGTAAACACTTCCAGGCAAAGATACGGAATGTTTTAGATTTTGTTGCATATTTGGGAGACCTACGTATATCCCCACATTGTTTCTTTGTGAATTGCTTATCTAATCTTTCTTCGCAGTCCTTACTAACCTCCTCTGATTGATTCTTGCAGTTATCATTCAGTGTTTTACATGGTCTACTAATTATTCCTTTTATAATGGAAAATGCTGGTCTAGATTTTACTAAACACTGTACCAGAACTGGTCTTTCGTTTAGGACCCCCCCCCCCCATTTCTTTCTCTTTGCCTATACTCTGATATCAATTCTTGATATGGAAGACAATATTTAGCTTGCAATTTAAACAAGTTCTTGACATTTTCCCATTCTATTACCTTTCCCTCTCCAGGTATTTGCTCATAGTACCCTAGTTCCTTTGCCAGTTTTCTCCAATATATTCCCGCCCCCCTCTTGCCTATTGTCTGCATCCCTAATTGCAATCATCCCTATCGGCATAATCTCCTTTCTCATGTTATCTTAGTTCTTAGAAGACCTTCTGCTACTTTATGAGTGTAATATTCTGTATGATTATTATTGTTCTCCTTAAAAGGTCTGCATCCAAAATCCAAGTCTCTCCATGTTACTTGAGCATCCCCCCTGTTTCATCATCATCCTTTCTACTTTGAATTATAGTTTTCTGCTTGTGCTATATATAGGAGCCTTAACTGTGTTGCTGTGAAATACCCCTTCAGCTCAGGTAATCCCAATCTGCCATGTTCTATTGGACAAATAAGCTTATCCCACTTGACTCTTGCTATCCTCCCCTCCCAGATAAAATCCTTCAGCTCTTCCTTAATTGCTACCCACAACTTCTCCTCTGGTTGTTAAAAATATGCCTGACCTGTGTATAAGACTAAAGGCATTTTAACTGCTTGTATCTTACTATCAATGTCCATATAACAGAGCTTCCATTTTGTCAATTTTTGTATTATCTTTTGTTTAGTCTCTTCCCACATATCATTAGCTGCCACACCAGTGTCACTTTTAATCTATACTCCTAAATACTAATTTTATCATATCCCCATAAATATGGATATTGCTGAACCAATTCATATGTAGGTACATAATTTACAGTTATTGCTTTTATTTTTGCTTCATTAATTTGGTATCCCAATAAGGTATGAAACTGTCTAAATATGTTCCACAGCACTGTAATGCCCCTTTCTGGTTTTGTCAGGTATAAAATAATGTCATCTGCAAATAGAGAGAGCTTTTATTGACTACCATAAAATTATATCCTTGAATTTCTGAGTCCCTTATTTTATTTGCCAGTGGTTCAAAATATAATACAAGTAACAAAGGGAAGAGAGGACACCACTGTGTGGTTCCTCTGCTCAAGCAGAGGTTATCAGAGAGGACCCCACCCACCTTAATTTTCACCTCCAATTATTTATATATCCTCCTAATCAGCCTTATAATTTTATCAGAGAATGCAAATGCTTCTATTGCTCTGCTCATAAAATCCAGTCTTACTCTATCAAATGCATTCTCTGCATCAAGACCCACCGGCAACAGTGATATTTTTCTTACATTCTGCTTCTGTCTGGATCATCACTGTTCTGTTTGTTGTCAAATGTTTGGCTTCCCAGAGGATAATGTTATTTTGTTTGAGTACAAAGCTCAGCATACAGCTTTGTCTTCAGCAGCACAATCTGGATAGTGCCTGAGAAGTTGGTCCCCTGGAAGAAGTACCTGTTAACCAGCCAGGATAAAGCAGTGCTAACCAAGTTTTGTTGCATTTTTTTTTTTTTGCCACTGAGTGCTAAAAGTATTATTTTGCATTTTTGTATTTTTTCATAGACAGCTTTATTTGCATACATATGTGTACACAATGATGCAAACCTAAGGCATGGTGTACCTACTTCTTTCCTTCCTGCAGCAGTCCCTTATATTTTACTACACCAAATACAGTCCTCAAGTTGAAATGCATCCAAGACTGGCCAAAACAGGAGGTTGCAGTCGCATTAACAGTCGTCCATTTATACTTTTTCAAGCAAATTATTAATAAAACTCACTTCTTATTCTACCCCTTCTGAAAACTTTACCAGAAAGGCTTATCCAGACTCTGCTACACTTTGCTGTGAAGGAAAGGTTAGTTTGCTTTTATTTTTTTGTATTTTGTATTACTTTATTGCCTTTCTATATTTTGAATACTGTGGTTTGTTTTCTTTACCTTGTGTTTTACTTGCATTCTGCTTTAGCAGCATATTAAAACTTCAAAAGAGACCACAGCTCTCTCTCTTCTGAGTCAGGCAGAATTTTTTTTCCCTGCCCTCCCACCCAGTTACAGTTGTCTTGTTAAATACCACTGTCTTTCTAGTTGCCTGCCTCTTACGTTAATCTGACCATATATCTCATTTCCTCCCTACTTTCACTGGCTTGTGTGAGTAATCACAAAATCATCATTTTTGAAATCCCTCCCCTTCAACTATTTAAATTTATTGGCCATCCTACTGTAGTCCATAGTACCAGAATACAAAAGTGACCACCCCTTTCAATCCATCTTGCTGTTTTAAAAATAGCAACTTTCCACTAAACCTTAACTTTTTAAACAGGTAAAACTTAAGTTACCTACTTTCACATCTAACTTCTCTAGTGCATACTGCAGTGTGCATTTTTTTTTTCATCTTACCTTTAAGCATCCCTGTGACTAGCACTTTCTATAATACCTGTTGGAAAGCACTAGGAAGCCTTAAACTGATACAAGCACTCATCTCTCCTTGTTAATAAGGAGAAATTAATAGTAGGCACTTAACAGCCTGTAATTGCAAAGTACCTTGCTAAGGTAAGGGAAAACAGCTCCCGTACTTTACAAAAAACAAAAAAAAAAAAAGCAAAAAAGCACCAAACCGGGCATGTCCAAGGGTCAGCTTCCGGTGATTTCTCCTGTCCACCTGGTGAATCTGGGCATACTGGGGCAATGCAGCGATTGCCTCATGTACACAGACAACCCTCTCCTCCTACCACCCAACACTACAACCTGTGAGAGATGCACACAGGTGAAGGAGTGTCAATATTCACCAAGGATATTCACACCACCAGGCTAGTTGCCCAACACAATGCGTTTGAAATTCTCCAGGTGCAACTAACACTAGGTAAGACTGCAATCCAAATTGTAGCTTGCTACAGATCCCCCACCATACCCCAAGATTCTCACTACACCTTTCTAAACATACTGGAAAATATTAAGATAGAACCAAACACCCTAATACTGGGTGATTTTAACTACCCTGCCATTAACTGGGAAAACTACTCATGTACCAACACCTTTGCCCAATGGTTCTTGGAGTTCATAAATTCCAACGCCCTGGATCAACTAATCCATAGTCCCACCAGGGGCTCCAGTATCCTAGACCTGGTCATTACCAACATGGGAAATTGATGCTCCACACCTATGGTCACCCCCTCTTTAGTCAGGTCTGACCATAAGCTAATCACCCTTAACATCCACATCCCACCCCCACCCCCCAGTAAGGAAACCTCCATAAAAAACTTCTCCAAAGCCAACTTCAAGCTACTCAAGTCAGAAGTGGCAAACTTCATGACACCCATGCAGATGGGAACTGAAAGTTCAACTGCTGAATCCTACACTAAGGCACTGTATGAGCACATCCACTTATGCATGAATCGTGCCATCCCAAATAGAACCAAGATGCTCTCATCCAAAAAAAGGAAGCCAATCTGGTGGTCCCCTGCCATAAACAAACTTTACAACAAAAGGAAGAAACTGTTGCCGAAAAGAGGAAAATCCCAGGATGCAAAAAACTTCCTTACCAGCCTCAGTAAGAAACTGAGATCCCTCATAAAATCCTCCAAAGCTAGTTACGAAAATAAAATTGCCAAAGATTCCAAAGACAACCACAAGGTATTCTATAACTATGTCAAGAATCTAAATGGCAATGCTCAGATCTGCTCTGAGCTAAAACAGAATGGCATTAAATATACTGATCCCAAGGATATTGCCAATATTCTGACAGATCGATTCAGTGCCAACTTCACCCCCCTCTCACCCACTAAATGGCCCACCTCAATACCTGAAGATTGCCAAATTCCGGTAATAAGGCCACACAGGTAAAAAACGCACTCTCCAAAGCTAAGAATACAGCATCCATGGGACCAGATGACATCCCGGGCTGTGTACTACATGAACTACAATATGAACTGGCACCTCACCTAAGTGTCATGTTTAATCATAGTCTCACCCCAGGTTTCATGCCCACTGAGTGGCGTAGAGCTACAGTTATCCCACTCCACAGGGGGGATCCACCTTGGATCCCAGAAACTACCGTCCCATCAGTCTGACAAGCCTTATCTGCAAGGCCATGGAGCGTATTATCATGGAACTTATAAACAAAGACATTGGCAACCTTCAAACACTGGACCCCACCCAGTTTGGGTTCGTGAAGGGCCAATCTTGTCTCCTGAACTTGATTGACTTTTCGAATCAGTCTCCAGAGCCATGGACAAGGGTAAGGTGGTCCACACAGCCTATCTAGACCTTGCCAAGGCCTTTGACACTATCCCCCACTCTGGAATCATAGATAAACTTACTAAGTTGGGCATTAATCCCTACGTCACCCAATGGGTTGCTAACTGGCTTGCTGATAGAACTCACACTGTAAAAGTAGCCGACTCCAAATCCAGCTCCAGACAAGTGACAAGTGGAGTACCTAAGGGTTCAATCCTGGGACCGCTCTTGTTTGGCATCTACTTCTCTGAAGTACAGACCAACACTAAGGGACTCTGGCTAACAAAGTTCGCAGATGACTGCAAATTGGGAGCCATTATTGAATCCCTAAATGATGTGGATACTCTACAAAAGAGCCTTACAGAAACAGATGCTTGGTGCCAGATCAAGCTCAATGCCAAGAAATGTATAGTTATCCTCTTTGGGAAAAAACATGTATCCGTGAATTACCATATAGGTGGCAGTACACTAAACACCGAAAGTGTGATAAGAGACTTAGGGACACAGATGGACAGTGGTCTCACCTTCGATAATCACATCGCCACAACAGTCAGGAAATCCTTCTATGTGGCACACCTCATCACTAAGGGCTTTTCATCCAGAAAAAAGGAGGTCATTGTCCCACTGTACTCATCCCTCATTAGACCCATTATAGAATACAATGCGCCATTTGGTATGTACCTCTCAAGACATCTGCAACAACTGGAAAGGCCGCAGAAATACCTCACGAAAAGAGTCACAGGCCTAAAGCAGATGCCCTATGCTGACCGCCTTAAAAAACTCCAGCTATACTCTTGTCGCATATCGTCTACTCAGAGGCGATTTCTGCTTAACATACAAGGCCATGTCAAACCCTGAGCTGTTGGACATGTTACACTTAAAGAAATCCCAATCTCACAGAGCCACACGCTCCAGGGATCTAAACCTTATCATCACAATAAACAAAACATGCTGGAGGGATAGGTTCCTGACCCAGAGACTCTCCAGACTCTGGAATAGATTGCCCATACATGTCAAGCAGAGTGCCTCTTTGGCCCTCTTCAAAAGGAACCTTGACGATTGGACAGGAGAAAGGAAATTCACCCCAGGGATCACGTCAGTCGTCCTGCTAGACAGGGGTCCAGGGAAGTAAATAGTGTGGGAAGAAATAGCCAGGGAATTGTTATGGCTAGGCTTGTATAGGCCCTAGGGCTGATAGCCTAGTACCAACTTATGAACCTATGAACCTATCTGTAAGTCATGTCCATAATAGGGCTATATGCCCCTCTGTCTTTGGTGCCCAACAATCATTTATTAATTTGCATATGGGTACAAGGTGAAGAAATCCTCATACATAGTGTGTCTCCATTCTTCCTGTGGCAGTCCCATGTATGCTGAAATGTTATGACAATCCTCACATTTAAATGCATCCATGACTGCCCAAACAGGAAGTTGCAATAGTACATAAGTCAGATCCACTTATACTGAGTTTAAGAGATTAGTAGTAGAACTCCTAATTACTCAAATCCATCTAGAAACTATCTTATACTTTTCCTGTAGCCTACCTTACTCTTAATATAGAGCTGTAATCTATTTCATACTTAACTAAAGGTCATAAATCCTCAATTTCTGCTGTGTAGCTTGCTCATCTATTGGGTATTACCCCCTTGTCCTGCCTTTTAATGTCTTTTATTCTCACAGAAAAGCTCTTCCAGTGTCGGGTCTCCATTTTAAGTTTTGCTCCTTTAATAATTGAGTAGATTATAAGTGATGTGTAATGTTTGCAACTAAAATTATGTCAATATGGTTTGTATTGTATAATGCTTGCAACTAAGATGATGTCAGTATGGTTGTTTTTCATTTATATAAATGTATGATTGTCTAGGTCATAAGTGATAATTTAATAAAGATGTTTCTTCTTTAAAAAAAAGAAGAAAGGAGAGAGCGGGTAAGAGATGCAGTCTGAGAGATATGTGTATGAAAGTTCCATTCTACCACTTCATTCATCACCTACTGCCAAAGCTCTTTGTGGAATAATTGCATTACTGTCCTGTGGTGGCTGTGAAAAGCTTGTTTCCAGGTTATTCGAGTTTTGATCTTTTCTGAAGAAGCTGCTCTGATCTGAAAATTGGAGAATCTGGCATTCTGAGAGGATGACTATTTCTACGTGAAAGTGTGTCATGCAACCAACATTGCTTTTCATCCAATCGAACTTCCTAGGGAGGTCTCAAAACTGTTAGGCTGTAAAGAAGTCTTCCATTGCTGCTCCTTACTAGACCAAGATTAAAGTTCTTCATTATATTGAGAGACATTGTTTTTATCTTCAGTCTGCAAGCTTCTAACTTTGTGTGACTTCTGTCAGGCATGGTTTGGGCCAAGATTCAGTTCCTTGCACATTGAGAGATGTCAGAAGTGATGACATACCCTGATCTAGTGGAAAGACATGACTGATCTAAGTCCAAGTTTTAGTGAAATAATTAATGGGGAAGTTATTCAACTATGTTCTCTCGTAATGAATTTACCTCCACCTTGGGACATGAACTTCACCACTAATATAGAGTCACATTCATCAGCAATCAGTTGATTTATCAGACCTTGGTTCATATCCTTAGGTTCATTGACAAGTACTACACAACTCATCTACAGACTTATTACAAGCATAACTAATAACGCATATCAAAAAATCTCCCTTCCCGCTTAAGGCTGTCTCCAGCCAATTAGTCCTTTGAGCGCTGATGATTTATTTGTTAAGAATAGCTTTATCTTGTCTTTTTGAGACACAGAGCCTCTCTTGTTCCGCATGAATTCTCAGTTTCTTATAAAGATAGTTTCTGAGGTTTCACATTTTCTTTCTGAGTGCTTATGGGTTAGGAAATCCTATCTTATAAAGGGAAATCCCCCTCCCACAAAAAGAAGTTTAAAGCAAAAGAGTGATTTGTAAGATTTGCTGATGTCCTTCTAGTCCCACGTTGCAGTATTGATAACATGAGGGATTCTCTGCTAGGCGATCCGAATGTCTGGCCAATATACAAAAGACTTTTACTACTGAAAGGTACGTGGGACATTGCACGAAGGCAGCAGGGAGCATAGGCCATAAAAGTGACGTCCGCAAGTACCATCCTCTGAACGCAATCTTCTCTCGTTCTTCTGGTCTCCAAGAGACTACTGTTTTCAGATAAGTGCCCCATTGGGAATTTTTCTTGCATTTGCTTATTGCTACTGCATGTTTTTTAAGGTTCATGTCATCCAAGAAAGGCAAGTGCCATTGTGGAAGACAGATTCCACACAAAGACAATCAAAACTAATGTTTTTTCTGTGTAGGATTTGCACACGATTACAAGGTGTGCATGATTTGTCAGGCATTTGTCCCTAAGGTGCTCCAACAGTTGTCTTTCTGCCTTAAATATTTATCTGCAGAACCAGAGACTTAAGCGACTAGTGCTTGCTATGGAGGGTACATTGGGTCTGTCCAGTGAGCATCTGAAGAAGGAGGTCGAAAAAGTTAGGCCCAAAACTTTGGCTTTGCCTTTGAATCCGGAGACCCTCTTGAAGCTAATCAAGGCCTGGAGGTCCATACGTTTGCTGGCTCTTTTCCTGCAGCAGGTACCACTTCGGCGGCAGCTAAGGAAATTGTCATTACCACGTCCACAGAGGTTTTGCAGATGACTGGTCAGGATGGTAAGGGGGAACCACAGCTCATCTGTTCAGACGCCCAACGAAGAAATTCTCTTTACGTAATCAGTGAAGAGATTCCGATGTCTGTGCCAGAAGATAGGCCTACATCAGTCTCTTCCACTACGCCTAAATCAGATCTTCCTCTTAAAATGAAAAGAAAGCTTAAGCATGTGTCACCTCCTCAGGACCCTACTCCAGACTGGCGGACCTTTTCTCAGGGTATTCTTAATGCCTTTATGGCTTTGAGACCTACCTTTGTTGTTTCTTTCCCCTGGGTTTTCCCATTTCCATTCCTAAGAGCTCTAATTTGGAGCAAGAGCCTTCTGAAGAGAAATTTTCCTCTTCAGATGAGTCTGTTCCCTGTTTCACCCAGATAGCTTCTTCTTTGGGCTGTGCTTCCCCTGAAGTAGCGTCAGATGGTACTGACTCCTTTAAAATGGACATCTCTTTTGGAGAAACCATTTTTAGGATAAGAGACTTATTTAAATGGGACTGTTCCCAAGTCTAAGAGGTACAGAAGAAGTACTATGATCTCTTAGAGATAGACTCCGCTTCCCCTTCTGCTATAACCCCTATGTTACCTGCCCTTTTTAGATGCCTTCATGCAATATCTATAGAATGTGGTGGAGCCAGACAAGTCTGAAAAAGGAGGATCCTTAACAAATTAAAAAGATGTCCAAGGCTGAGAGTAAAAATCTCTTTAATGGATAAACAGCCATATTTCTGTGCAACTGACTGTCACTCTGCCATGTGTCCCCAGTCAAATGTTCCACAGGGAAATGTCTCACTGCCTAGGTGCCTAAACTCAATTTTATCTCTTTCCAACTTATTCGTTTCTTCTATAGCTGTTTCTATTTCTCCAATTTTATAGCCTGTCTTAAGTAAATCTGTACATAATAAATCAAGGGCCTCATTCAGGGATTTAGTATCTGTATGTAATCTCATACATCCGAGTACCTGATTTTTCACCACATTTTTAGTGATATGATTGGGATGCATACTTGAAGAATGCAATATATTATTTTTCTTACAAGTTTTTCTAAACATCTTTGTTGACAGATTACCTATCATATTCTTACTTACAGTCACATCTAGAAAATTAATAGTATCCAGTGAATATTGTAGAGAGAAAGACAAATAGGTAGTGGTGTTCCCCAAAAAATGCACAAATGTGTAAAGCTCATCAACGTTACCATGCCAGATAAAAAAGATGTCCTCTACAAAATGTTTGTAGAAGGAGACATGTAGTCTAAACATATCACTATTGAAAACACACTCCTTTCCCCAGTTGGCCAAGACTGTGTTCGCATACGTGTTAGCACATGCCGTGCCCATTGCTACACCTACTATTTGGAGGAAGTATTCAGACTCAAAGAGAAAACATTATTCTCCAAAATCAGATGTAGTAGGGCACAAAGCATTTTAACCTTAGAGGTGGAAAATCTACTCTCTTTAGCCAGGAACTGCTTCACATTATCAATCCCATCATTATTAGGGATGAAAGTAAAGAGTGAGTTCACATCTAGAGTAACAAATAATGCTTTCCTTATCTCATTCTTATCCCTACTTTTGGCCCAAACATATAATTGTTCAAGAAATTGCTTACTGTCTCATAGGACCGAATCCGCTGTGTCCCAATATACTCCTTAATTGCTTCTCAACTTATATAGACATTGGCTCAGTGAGCCATCCCCTTCCTGAAACTATAGGGTGAAAAGGAGGATTCAGCCGATCTTTATGGACTTTGGACACTGGTATAGTGGGACGTTCAACAGAGAAGTATGTATAAAGAGAATAGTCTATTTGATCAGACATCAAAAGAGCATAAAGATAGAAATTCAGTCTCTTAATAATGCCATTTAACTGAAACTTCTGCAACATAATATATACTGTATCAACATGCAACATTTGATACATTCTGTCCAAATAGTCAGACTTATCAAGGACTACTATCCCCCCACCTTTATCAGCTGGTCTAATAACTAATTGAGTTAAAGCCTCATGTTCCCTTGCCGACAAATTAAAAAAGCCATTCTTACATTTATCATTAAAAACTCTTCTCAAATCATCTTCACAGATTTTAATAAAGGCTTCCATAGTTGGGGAATTATCTGGTGTAAAAGTACTCGGTTTCTTAAAAACTTTATGCATTTGTACATTACTATCCGTATACATAGTTTTCAATGTAATGCTCCTAGCAAACATTTCCAGATCTAATATAGTCTCTACCAAATACGTCTTGGTAGCAGGAACAAAGGAAAGGCCTTTATTTAAAACAGCTAATTGCTCATTAGTAAGTGCAACGGAAGATAGATTAAAAACCAAGCCATCTATCTCCGATTGCGTGTTAATGGACGTTTGGTTAGAACCGGGGGATTGGAAACTAGCCTGCCCCTTCTGTTCCGTCTGCGTGACCTCCCTGTTTGTTTCTCCTGTCTGATGGGAAACGCTTTGTCTAAAAAAACAGCCGAATTATGATTAATAGTACTGTCCTGGGTCACAGGTATGGCCACCGCTAAATTATTTGCTTTCAGTATAGTGGGAGTCTTTGGCCTGACAATGGGTTCATCCCTCATTAAAGCACTAGCATCATCAATAATAGGAACTTGATTAAAAGAACCAGATTTCTGATTAGAAATACCATTTTTGGATGCCTTCATGTCAGCATCCAAGGCACCCGACTTTCAACCTCCCGCCCCTAAAGACCAGATAGATATTTCAAGGTGCCAGAGGACAGTAAAATTATTTTTATATGGCCTCCTGCAGAACCTGCAGTTATCTCAGTCTCTGCTAAGAAACCTTCAAAATCTTTGCCTTCCACTACCTTACTTCCATCTGATAAAGATAGTAAGATGATGAGAATGGGTAAAAAAGTCTACACTTTATGTACACTGGCCTTCAAGGCCATTAATTGTCAAATGCATATATCCAAATGTGTTTTGACCTTGCTCTCTCAGACTTCACAGCTGCTGTCAGACCTTCCAGACTCTGCAGTCAAGGTTTAGCTCTCCTCCCTCTTGACAGCCTTTTCCCAAGTGACTTTCCATTCCATAAAGTGCAGTTATGATGCAGCTGAAGTCTCTGCCAGATCAGCTGCATCTGGCTTAATTTTAAGAAGGTACTCTTAGTTGAGATTACAGCCCTTGCCTGATGATATCAACGCAAAACTTATGGATGCTCCTCTTGTTAATTCTGTCCTCTTTGGAGCTAATGCTGCTGCTGCTGCCCTTGTCAAATCTCTTCAAGAAAAAATGAAGGGGTTACAGGAACTTAAGCATATTTTTGTGTTCCCAGTTCGTAAGTACCACAGGAATTATCCTTCTGAGACACATTTTGTGAGGAAACAGTCCCATGCCCCTCCTTCCACTTCCAAGAAAGGGCCAAGCAAGCAAAACTCTTCCAGGGACTCAGCCTGCCTCTGCTCTACATCCCCCCTTCCCAAACAAACCAGGTAGTCTGTGACTACCTGCCCAGTCTTACAAATATTCCTCTTTCCCAGTGCTTCTCAGTCCCTGTCTTCTTGTGCAAACATTACTACAGACGAATTGGTGCTTTTAATTGTCCAAAACAGATATTACATGGTTTATGGTTGGAAGTCCATTCCACCCTTCTTGGGTGTCCCTCAGCCCCCTCAAGACAAGATTCCTGTTTTCCCTTAGATACTTCAGGACCTGATTTCACAGGGAATTATTCAGGAAGTCCCTTCCCAGCAAAGAGGAAGATGTTTTTACTCAAGGGTGTTTCTATTACCCAGAAAGGATGGCCTATGGAGACCTATCCTAGACCTGTCTCACCTCAGAATCTGTTCTTTGTCTTTCACTGTTGCAGTCATCACATTTTGGTTATCTGCTTCATTAGCCCTCAGTCGGCCTGATTAACAAAGTATTGGGTCCTGCTTTGGTTGCTGTCTCATCTTCCATGACGTCAGGTAGTCAGGGGTATAAAGCATGCAGCCAATGCCATTACATCAGTCTTTCTTGCCATGCGGTGCCCGAAGCAGAAGCAGTTCGCAAGTGCCGGTCGGCCGACTCCTGAAATTTTCGTTTTCGAGTTTCAGAACCGATGTCTTCAGCTAAGCTAAGTACCCCATTGGGGAAATGTTTTCTTGGTCTAAACCGATGTCAGTAAAAGTTAATAATTGTATTTCTTGTGGAAAGCAAATACCTCATAAAGATTTTCATTTGTACTGCATTCCTTACTTAGGCCCTGACCACGACGTACCTCGCTGTCGGTTTTGTGCCTTATTTAAACAACGAACTATTCGTCGTCTGTTTATTTATGCTTCTAAATATTTTGGTACTCTGTTCAATTATCCAGATATGGCTTTGGTAAGCCATCCGACTACCGACATTCCAAAAAACGCAAAGATAAAGACAGAGACAGACCGCATAGGTCCAAAGCTGCCGATGGCACTTCTCCTAAAGCTAGTTGCCAGTTTGCCAGTACTCAATGAGGTGCTTTCGCAGCCCCTGATACCCACTACTTTAGATTCGTAGGCCTCTACTGAGACCCATTTAGAGTCCAGTATGCCACGAGATGCTTCAACTGTGGAACCTGCGGATGTCTCTACCTTGGATGGGTCTGGAGCCGCTTTGCAGACACCAGCTTCTGAGGGTGTATTCAGGCCTACTGACTTGCATATTAAACAGACGCCATCTTCTTCTTCAAGGCCTAAAACTTGATCCATACCTAGAAAATCGACACCCAGACTGCATGTTCAGGCCTCTATGCCTAAAAAATAAATGATAAGAATGGCTGAAGACCTTATTACTTTAATCAGGGGAAGCCACCCTTCCCCCTCTAAGAGACCTAGGACTGAGTTTGCGTATGATTCTTCTGATCAGGACTCTGAAATTTCTGTTTCCTCTGGTAACCAGGATTTACCCTTATCTACCTATGAGGATTCTGATGCAGAAGACTCTATTCCCTCTGCTTCCCCTCCAGAAGATTTCTCTTGTGGTGAAACCTTGCATACTCTTAGGGAGCATTTCCAGTGGGAAAGCCAGGATTACTTTGACTCTAAAAAGAGGCTTGGGGATTTCTTACTCCTGCCCCAACACAGGCGTTTAGCTATCCCCCTGTACTGGACATTGTTGATGATGCCTTTTCGGAATCTAGCTTGGCCCCTGACTCTGTACCTCTTGCTCCCAGAAAACCAGATAGATATCACAGGGTTCCTGACTCTCATAGGTTCCTCTTTAAAAATCCTACTGCGGATACTGAGACCATTTCACAGGGACCCAGGGGCATTAAGGCTACTACTGCCAAAAATCCTACCCCCTCTGATAGAGATTCCAGGGTGCTGGGTAGATGGGGTAAGAAGGTATACACTTTTGCAACCTTGGCCATTAGGTCCTTAAACTGCCAGTTTCATATGTTAAAGTATCAGCAGTATATTATTGGATTGCTTAAACAGAAAATTATGTTGATTCCTGACTGTGGTGAAAATAAAGGTTTACAGGATTTAATGCATTCTGCTGAACAAGTTGGAAAACATACTTTGCAATGTGGTTTTGATTCACTAGAGGCATCTTGCAGGGCTGCTGTCACTGGGTCTGTACTTAGAAGGCATGCTTGGCTTAAGGAGCAATCTTTGCCAGATCATGTTAAAGCTAAATTGCTGGATGCACCCTTAAACCAAGACTGCCTGTTTGGCAACAAAACAGAAGAAGTACTTAAAAAGATGGAGGAAAAAACTAAATCTATGCAAACTGTTAAAGATTTCCTGCAAGTACAGCCTCACAGATTTAGTAGGAATTGGCCGTCTAAAAATTAGTCCTTTCCTGCCTCTTCCAGGCCTTCTTACTCCAGACCGAGAACTGGCAGAACTCCCAGGCTTCAGTCCCAAGGTACTCACAAGAATAAGCAGTGGGGGGCTCCCATTTCCAAAGCAGGGAGTGGTAATACTCCCCCCTATGGTAAACTGTCTCAATAACTTAACTTTAAATCTTCCAAGCCCTGCACAACTGACTGTTCCTTTAGGGGGAAAGATTGCCTAGCAGGCAAAAAATTCGGAACTCATTACCCAGGACAAATGGGTTTTAAATATAGTTTCCCAAGGATACAGATTCCAGTTTCACTCCTTACCAACCCCAAATGGTTAGCCAGATCTACGCCCAAATCAGTGGGCAGAGGCTCAAAAGCAAATTCTCTCTCACTTAAGCATCAGGGCTATTCAACCTGTTCCAGAAGAGGAAAGGGGACAAGGTTTCTACTCAAGACTTTTCCTGGTGCCCAGGAAAGACAACTCCTGGTGTCCTTTCCTGGACCTGTCTATCCTAAACACATTTTTGGTGATCCCAAAATTCAAGATGCTAACTTTTCATCAGCTCTTCCTATGCCAGCCAAGGATGCCTGGTTGGCAACACTGGATTTAAAACAAGCCTACCTGCACATCCCAATAAGGTAATCTTGCAGAAGGTACCTACGCTTCAAAGCAGGTTACATGCACCATCAGTTCTCTGCACTGTCCTTTGGCTTATCTACTGTGCCCAGGGTATTCACAAAGTGCCTAGCTCCAGTCATTGCATTTTGCGGGCAAAGAAATATCCAAATATATCCATACCTGGACGATTGTCTAATTCAGGCAGAAAGCCAGGACATACTATTGAATCATCTGGCGATTGTACAGAAATTGCTAACTTCCCTGGGATACACCATAAACAAAAAGAAATCACATCTTGTACCCTGCCAACAAATTGTATTCCTGGGAGTAAGCTTGAACACAACTTCCCAGATGGCCTTTCTCACGCCAGAAAAACAAGTTCATTTGACAACCTACTTCAAACTACTGGCCACAAAGACCCAGCTATCTGCAAGGAAAATACTGCACGCCCTGGGGTTCATGTCCTCCTGCATTCTCCTAATTCCATATGCAAGACTGCATATGAGGAAACTACAGTGGTATCTAAAACGCCTATGGTGTCAACGTTCTCAGGATCTAGAAGCAATACATTCAGGGCAAATGGAACCCAAGTCAAATGCACCTGCATATCAATCAAAAAGAAATGTTAGCTGTACAGAATGCTCTGACAGCCTTCAAGGACCACATTTTTCCAGAGCAATTAATGGTAAAGACGGACAACACCACTGTTATGTGGTACATAAACAAGCAGGGGGGAACCCACTCATACCCTCTCTGCAGACTAGCCATGGCTCTGTGGAACACAGCCTTGAGCTACCAAGTGCACCTACAGGCTCAATTCCTGCCAGGAAAGCTAAATACACTGGCAGACGAACTAAGCAGAAATCTCATGGACCCACACGAGTGGAAACTGGAACCAAAGATATTCAACATGTTGAGAAACAAATGGGAGACCCCAGATATAGACCTGTTTGCCTCCCCCCAGAACTACCAATTGGAAAAATTCTGCACAAGGACTCGCCACAAGCAAGCTTGGAAAGTGGATGCCCTGTCCTTCACCTGGAAAAACCTGTCAGTTTATGCCTTTCCCTCTCTGCCTCTCCTCTCCAAGGTACTACTAAAGATCAAATAGGACAAACCAAGGACGATACTGATTACGCCAACACTGGTACCCCCTTTTGCGCATTGTGTCACGGCTGGCACCATGGCACCTGCCTCAGACCCCTGTCCTGCTTTCCCAGCAGGAGGGCCAGATTCTGCACCCACAGCTTCAAACCCTGAACCTGGCAGCCTGGGTAATTACTGGACTCTTCGTTACCGTCCCTCAGTAGGCAAGTGTTGGATGTCATTCTGGAGGCAAGGAGGCCTAGTACAAGATATGCTGAAAAAGATTGGAAAAGATTCTGTTCCTGGAACCAAACTCAGGGGATGGGCACAGCAGCGCCCAATTTACCTCAGATTCTTCAATACTTAACTGAGAAGCTGCACAAGGGCCTTTCCTTTTCCTCCATCAAAATTCATGCCTCAGCCATTTCAGCTCATTACAACACAGAACCACCCCTCTTCTGTCATCCACTGCTGAAGCAGTTCCTCAGAGGGACCAAAAACATAAGACCACCCAGGAGTGCCCCTAATCCAGCCTGGGACCTTAACTTTGTATTGGAAAAACTCACTCTACCTCCTTTTGAGCCAGCTGCAAATGCAGAGTTGAAATTCCTTTCTTGGAAAACAGCATTCCTTTTAGCCATCACTTCAGCAAGAAGGGTGTCTGAATTACAGGCCCTCTTGGCAGTGGAGCCTTTCATCATATTTCATGCGGACAGGGTGTCCCTCAGGACCAATCCCTCCTTCATGCCTAAGGTGATATCCACTGTGGCCCTTAATCAGTCCATTCATTTGCCAGCCTTCTTTTCAAATCCATAGAACAAAGGGGAATGAATACTGCACTCCTTAGATGTGCACAGACAACTTAGGTTTTATTTGGACAGGACTAAACCTCTCAGGAAATCTGAACAACTGCTGGTTGAATTTGCTGCAGGGGCAGAGGGGAAGGCCATTTCAATGCAAACCATCTCTAAATGGATAGGCCATTGCATTCATTTCTGCTATAAGCACCATGGAAAACCTACCCCAGAGGGGATTAGACCACATTCAACCAGGGCTGCATCTACCTCTACAGCCTTTCTCAGAGGTGTCCCTACCAGGGACATCCTAGAAGCTGCTACCTGAAGTTCTGTGCATGCCTTCAGCAAGCATTACCATTTGCCAATTTTTTCTAAATCCAGAGCTCGCTTTGCCACTGAAGTCTTGCAGGGCCTTATAGCTGGTCGTAATACTATCTAATTTCCTCCTCCCATTCTTAGCTTTGGGAATCTACCCAAATGTGATGACTGCAACAGTGAAACACGAAGAACATAGTACAGTTGTGTACACTTTCCATAAATGTAGATGTTCGAGTGTATTGACTGTTGCAGTCCTAGTTACCCTCCCTCCAGCCCCCTGACTTCTGTTGGCTATACCTTTATTCTTGCTTTCTATGCTTAAAGCTTTTTGGTGTATTTGCTTTTTTTGTTGGAAGTGTAACCTTGTATATATAATTGCTTCCCATTATGGGGGCAGCTGACATCTGGAGCAAGAAAAACTGATGTAATGGCGTCGGCTGCATGCTTTATACCCCTGACTACCTGACGCCATGGAAGATGAGATAGTAACCGACGCAGGACCCAAGACTTTGTTAATCAGGCCAACTGAGGGCTACTGCAAGCAGATAACCCAAATGTGATGACTGCAACAGTGAATACACTCGAACATCTACATTTATGGTAAGTGTACACAACTGTACTTTCTGCAGGTTCTCATCTTCTGCATGCTCTCCCTCCAAACCTTGTTCCCACTTTTACTGCTTCAAGCCTTACTGGTGTCTCTGGACATCAAAGATGCACATCTCCATATCCCCATTCATCCCCTTTTCAGGAAATACTTACATTTTTCTGTTGCTTCTTCTCATTTTGAGTTCTGTGCTTTGCCCTTTGGACTTTCTACGGCTGCAAGGGTATTCACAAAATGCTTGACTCCTGTTATTGCCTTTTGCAGACTTCAAGGAATACATGTTTATCCTTAACTGGACGGCCTGCCCATTCAAGCAACTCTTAGAAATTCTGCTGAAGAATCTCCAGACTACCATCAGCTTGCTTCTAAATCTGGTGTTCACTGTCAATTACAAGAAATCCTCCCTCACTCCTTCTCAGGACCAGGTCTTCCTGGGGTGCAGGGTAAGGGTAGATCTAATGATGACGTTTCTACCCCTTTAGAAGGTGCAATATCTTGTAGCCTACTTTCAACAACTCCTACCGCTCACTTGTTTGACACCCAGGGATTTAGTCGCTCAGACTTCTGGGATTCATGGCATCCATTATTCCCATGCTACTCTTGGCCAAACTCCACAAAAGGAAATTTCAGTGGTATCTGAAATCTCCTGTGGTCACAGCATGCACAGCCTCTGGAATTTGTTCTTCCTTCCCTTCCTTGTCTAAAGAAAAAACTGCAGTGGTGGTTCAGCAAGTTTCACTGATCCCAGGTCTCCTTCTGCAGCCTCCTCTTCCTGTCCAGGAGTTGTTCATGGATGCCTTGGACCTGGGGTAGGGAAGCGACCTTGGGAAACCTGAAGGTCCAATGTCTTTGGTTCCCCTCTGTAAGGAAGGAACACATTCACATCAAAGAAATGAGGGCATTGATTTTTGCTCGTCAATCTTTCCAATCTTCTGTTCACCCAGTTCCCCTGAAGCTGCTCGGAGACAACACCACAGTCCTTTGGTATGTGAACAAACAGGGGGGAGAACAAAGTCTTTTCTGCTTTTCAGGTTGGCTGTTCAGTCTTGGGAGATTGCTTCCCAATCAAAAGTCACCTTACAAGTAGTCTACATTCCTTCAGCTCAAAATGTTCTGACAGACACTCTAAGCAGGTCCATAACTCAATCCCACGAACGGATGCTCCACAGAGATGTGTTTCTGGACATTCTGCACAGGTGGGGTACACCTCAACTAGATCTTTTTGCCTCCCCTCTGAACTGACAACTTCCACAATTTTGTGTCAGCATCCCAGGCCCTCTAGTATGGAAGGTGGATGCCCTTTCAGTGCCTTGGAAGGGGGAGTTTCTTTATGCATTCCCCAATTCCCACTTATTCAGAAAGTTCTGCTGAAGATTCAACAGGACAAATCAAAAATCTTGTCGATGACTCCCTTTTGGCCAGAACAGCATTGGTTCCCTCTTCTTCTGCATTTAGGCAAGGGCAGTCATCACAAGTTACCTCACAGGGTGGATCTTCTCACACAAGTCATGGGATCACTTATTCACCCACACTTAGTAACCCTGAACCAAACTCTTTGGGTGATAGGCTTCTGATCCCTTTTCGACATCTTTTCTGAGGACGTGCTTCTAGTCCTGCAGGGGACCAGGAAACCTAATGCTAAGAGATCCTACTTGTCCAAATGGAAGAGGTTCTCCATCTGGTTTCAAAAGAAACAGCTAGATCCATGTTCAGTGGATATCCCTCTAGTTTTGTCTTACTTGTGTGAGCTGCTTAAGGCCAGATTGGCAGATTCTTCTGTAAAACCTCACTTTTCTGCCATTTCTGCATGTCTGCCTCTTTCTCCTCCCTTAGCCTTTAGGTTAGAGGTTAAGCTTTTTCTGAAAGGTGTCCTTCATATCAGACTTTCCAGGAAACCTGTTCCTCCATACTGGGATTTGAAATTTGTACTGGAAAAACTCACCTAAGCCCTCTTTGGGCCTGCTGTCATGGCTTTCTTAAAGCATTGTGCTTGGAAGATTGTACTGCTGGTGGCCATCACTTCTGCTATGTGAGTCTCTGAACTCCAACCTTTAATGGTATCTCAGCCTTTCCTCATTTTCCACAAAGACAGAGTCTGTCTGCATACTAACCCCTCTTTCATGCCCAAGGTTGTTAATGTCCCGTAACCAATATATTAATTTACCTACTTTCTTTCCCTCACCTCAGAATTCCAGTGAAAGGGTGTTACATACCTTGGATGTGCATAGACAACTCAGATTTTACCTGAATAAAAACAAGTCCTTTAGGAAGTCAGAAAAACTTTTTGTTTCCTTTCACCCCAGGGTGTTGAGAAAGCCTGGGTCAAAACAGACAATTTCCTTATGGATTTCAAAGGCAGTTTCTTTCTGCTGCATTTTCCGTGGTGTAACTCTTTCTTCTTCAGTAAAAGCTCACTCCACTAGGGCTGTTGCTTCATCTGGGGCTTTTTTCAAGGAGTTGGACACTGCCTCCATCCTGGAGGCAGGTTTACCTTCAAATATCTGACAGTCACATCCTCAAAACTGCTGACGTGAACTGCAAACTACGAATTCCCAAAACCGCGAAAACTGAAGCACCAAATTACAAAACATGCCCCCTTTTTGACCCATGGTAGCAATTGTTTCAGCGTGGAGCGAACAAAAATGTCGAATTTCAATTTTTTTTCAACGTTTAGGGAAGTCAGTGGGACAGAATTCACGTAAATGGTTTGCGTATCTGCACATTCGAAGGATGTGCTTTCAAGTATATCAAGGTAAACCTTGGAGGCAGCTACATGGTCTTCTCTCCACACCTTTACCAAACATTACAAGCTGGATGGCATCTCCAGATCCAGAGCAGGGTTTGCCAGGGTTTGTGGGAGTTCCTGTGTTCTGTCCTCCCTTTCCCTTTCATGAGCTTTGCTACTCTCCCTCATGTTGTGAATACTGCAACATGGGAATAGAAGGACATAGAATAGTTGTGTAAAATCTTACCATAACTGTAGATGTCCTTCTCTTCCATGTTGCAGTAGTCTGTCCCACCCTCCTTCCCCCTTGGACCTTGTATTTCTCTGGGTGATGCTTGCCTCTCCCTTTTATCCTTGGACTGGTGTTGTGACTGGGGTATTAATTTCTGAGGATGGTATGCGTGGATGTCACTTTTATGGCATATGCTCCTTTCTGCCGTTGTCCAACATCCCATGTACCTTGCAATAGTAACAGTCTTTTTTATACTGGCCAGATGTTCAGGTCACCTAGGTGGAGAATCCCTAATGTTACAAATACTGCAACATGGAAGAGAAGGACATCTATTTAATTATTATCTATGTAATTATTAATGTTATGTAAGATTTTGCACAGCTGTTCTTTCTCCATGTTTTTGGTCTTTTTTCCGTCTTTCTGACACTCAATATTTCAAGTACCAACTTTTCAGTAGGGAGTCCTTCTATATCCTGATTGTTCACTGTTGTTGACACTTCTGCTCTCATCAGGTGCATAAGCATAGGTTCATAGGTAGGTACTAGGCTATCTGCCCGAGGGCATTTATAAGCCTAGCCAGAGTGTGTCGGCTTTCGTTGCCCCATTGATTAACTAACTGATCCTCTGTCAAGCAGAGCCAATGAAGTGATCCCAGGAGTGTATTTTCTGTTACCCATCCACTCGTCAAGGTTTCTTTTGAAGAGTGTTAGTGAGGGGCTCTGCCTGATGTAATTTGGAATTTTGTTCCAAAGCATGGGGAAGTCTCTGTGACAGAAATCTATCCCTCCAGCATGTTCTATTTATTGTTGTGGCGAGGTTTAGCTCACTAGAGTGCGTGGCTCACAGTGACTTGGATTTCTTTAGGTGGAGCATGTCCATCAATTCTGAGTTGGACATGGCTTTGTAAGTCAGGCAGAGATCACCTCTGAGTAAGCGATATGCCACTGAGTACAGCCGGAGTTTTTTCAGTCAGGCTGCATAGGACATATGTTTGAGACCAGTAATCCTCTTGGTGAGGTAATTTTGTGATCTTTCCTCTTGTGAGGTATATCCCAAATGGGGCACTGTACTCTATGATGGGTCTAATGAGTGACGAGTAGAGGGGCACTATAACCTCTTTATTTCTAGATGCGAACCCTTTAGTAATTAGATGGGCCACATAGAAGGATTTCCTAACTTCTTTGGCAATATGGTTGTCAAAGGAGAGATTACTATCTACTTGGGTCCCCAGATCTCTTATTACCTCTTCTGTATTAAGGGGGCTGCCACCTATGTGGTAATTCGTGGGTGTTTTGTTTTTCCCAAATGGGATGACTATGTATTTTTTGGCATTTAGCTTGAGGCCATGACTTTGACACCAGGTGTCCGTCTCAGTAAGGCCCTTTGGAGGATGTCCATGTCAGCCGGACAGTCAGTTGTGGCTCCCAGTTTGCAGTCATCGGAAGAGAGGATTTTCCCATTAGCAAACAGATCCAACACTAGTGTCACTGTACATTATCTGTCTTTAATAGAAAGTTAATCACTTGACCAGTGTAATGATTAGACCCTTCAGAAATACTTCTGAGGCAGACATCTGTGCACATCTGTGCAACAGCCATCTCTGTTAGTGCACATTGCATATCTTTAACAAGTACTTTAGTTCAATCTTCATTTCAAGAAAAAGGTGTCCTACATTAGACCTGCTCTTTAAGGTCATTCTGTCCCTTAAGCAGTGGCATACCAAATTGGGATGATGGGATTTCTCTGCCCTGGGAGCAGTCAGTGTGTGTGTGTGTGGGTGGGTGGGTGGGGGGGGGGGGGTTGCTGGTGAATGGTGCAGCTGCTTCAGGCTCAAGGTGTTAGGGGATGCAATTGATAAATGCCAATGGTGTAGCAGTGACATTTGTAAAGGTCACAGATGAAGTGCATCCTGATGGACCATGTCTGTGGTATTTTAACTGTAGCGGGCAACTTGTTACATTTGTAGCAAGAGGTTTGCTAGAGTTTTAGAGCAGAATGTTTTTTTTTTTGCTCCTTAACTAATCACATAGGATGTTGCATAATCTAGTTATGCAGCTGCCCTGAAGTCTTCCTTCTGCTCCCCTTCTTTCTCAGACCAAAAATATAAATGTAGCAGTTGGATTTTGAGAGACATGTCTGCACGGAGTGCGTTTTCTGCCTCCTTATTCCCATCGCAATTAGATGCTTCAAGTGATATATTGCAGAAGGATAGCCTTTTATTGCTTGCCTTTGTCTACTTTATTGTTCTTTGCAGATTGCACTGACAGACTTTGATATCTTGTCACACTACTAAAATATGAATCCATTTAAACTGTTTTATGAATATTTTATCTAGATCTGCACATATTTCCTTTCATGTGCATATTATGGCTTCTGTATGCAGTTGTATACTGTGGAATTTGTTTGTGTGGTCAAGTGCCCTTTGTGCTAATCATTTTTTTTAAAGCCCCAGATTAAGAAGTCCCTTACATGTCCTGAATTGTATTACTTTCAACAGACTTTCCTTCAAGAGGTCACCAAGTGACATAAGGTGGGTTCATTGATGGTAACAACTCAGCTACAGAGCACTGATGATCCCTAGAGAGGTTGAGACACCAGATACACACATGCATGTTTGTTTCTGTGTATGTACATCTGCACATGGTTTTCCTTGTTTGTTGCACCAAGAAACACTTTTCTAACATGTAATATGCCAGTTACTAGTGGAATGCCACTGGCTCAGTGCTGCGACCACTCCTGTTAGGAATAAACTGCTTTGAAGTCAAGGCTAATATGGAAGGCCTCTGGATGGCAAAGTTTTCCAACACATACAAGCTAGAGGCAATCATTGCATCCCCCAGTGATGTAGATATCCTTCAGGAGGGTCTAGATCAGACAAATGATTGGTGCCAGAACTGTGGCCTAAAACTAAATAATGTGAGAAAAGGCATTATCATACACTTTGGGAAGTCATGTGCCCCTGCAAATTACATCAGCAATAGCACACCCCTAAGAGTAGACTCAGAGGTGAGAGATCTGGGTACAGAGGTAGATAGATAGCCTGAACTTTGACTGCCATATGCCCTGAGTGGAGAGGAAGTCCTTCTGTGTGGCACAACTTGTAAGTAAAGGTGTGGCATACAGATCCATGGAAATTTTAGTCCAGCTGTACTCAGTCATCATTAGATAAATAATGAAGTAAAAGCACCATTTGGCATGTACTTGACTTGGCACTTAAAGCAGCTTGCGTGGCCTCAGAAGTTCCTCACAAAAAATAGATATAGGGTGTAAACAACATGTCCTATGCAGAAAGACTAAAAGCCCTATCTCTTTACTCTGTTTCTTACCGACTATTAAAGGTTGATCAATATCTGACTTACAGGGTACTCACAGATCAAGCCCCAATGGAGCTGCTACACATCCACAAGTCAAACAGCTCAAAGATCACCTGATTGAGGGATCTAAACTTAGTCAGTGACTCAAAAAAACATGCTGGAGAGACAGACATGTTTCAGAGATTGTCCCTTCTTTGGAACATGCTTCCTATTCACATTAACCAGAGCCCTTCACTAGCTGTCTTTGAACACAATTTGAATCAGTGGATGGGGATTTGCAAATCTGAGGCTAGCAGCTATGTTCCTTATGGATGGTGCAGTCTGTAATGTACTTAAGGCATAGGCACAAACCCATGCCATCCTCTTGCCCCTAGGGGCCATATATTTGGTAAAATCACATTATATTGGTTAGACTTGTAAAGGTTCTTAAGCAGTTAGCCTAGTAATCTCCTAGAAGCCTATTGAAGTTGAGTTAGTGAAATGCAAATCATGCTTTGCATTATTGGCCATATATAGTCATGTTTGCTAGTGTCATTAATGCTGGCACTTCTTTAAAAGGTTGTATGTTGAGAATAAAAATGGTTCATCTGTAGTTACCCAGGTAAGGGACAGAATAGCCAATGGACAATCTGCTTATTAAATGAAAGGATGAAGGCACAAAATATGTACCAGAAATCATTATCACTTCTTTAAATGCACAGGTGATATTTCTATCAGAAGACAAAGCATATAGGGTTTATTCTCCGAAGCACATGAAAGTAAAAGTAGTATTTCTCTTTTGTGCAATTTAATGTTGGAAGTTCATTTCTAACCTCTTTGCTAAGGAGATCACACGGGCTGACAGCACTGGAGAATATTTTTGATGTTTTTGTTGACTACATCAATATTACTTACACACACAGATATATAATATGTACATACACACACACA
Organism: Protopterus annectens; assembly: GCF_019279795.1. Lineage (NCBI taxonomy): Eukaryota > Metazoa > Chordata > Ceratodontiformes > Protopteridae > Protopterus > Protopterus annectens. The sequence continues at coordinate 10,236,104 of NC_056742.1, forward strand.
CATATAATACACATACACACACAGTCGTGTGCATATATATTTATGTCCATTTTTATATGCATTGCTTGAGTGTGCATAGTTAACACATATTTGATAAATTTGCTGAAAACATCTTGCCTACAGGATTAAATTTTATGTTTTTCATGACGATTTTATCAAAGTCAAACTGCCTGATACCTGCACAATTTGGTTAATGATCACAGCGATAGCAGCGTTTCTGATAAGTGCCAGGCCAGCTGATCAGCTAAGCCAATCATGCCTCTTTCTGCCAGGAGGCCTGATTGGGAGATAAGATAGCAGAATTGTATTAACATGGGAACTGGTGAAACAAAGCCCCACTGCTGTAGATGTACAGATGGAGCTTGGGGGGGGGGGTGGACTTTGTTTCTTCAGATAATAGGAAAGGTCACGTTGGCTATTAGCAGTAGGCTTAGAAGTTGTTAATAATATTCAGTAGTGCGGGACGTGCTTGAATGGTCTGTTTGTATCTGTGACACCAAGCACATAACATGATGTGACAGTCTGCTATATTGAAATCCTTGTACTGCCAGATGTATTGCTTCCAGATTTGTTTACCTAACTACACTGGCTTTGGGTATCATTATGGTAAAATAATATATGAATGCTTCTTGAACTGTAGGAGACATTGTCCAAAACGTGTCAAGTGAATTTAAAACGTAAATGATCATAACTAGAAACTTGTAGAACTAAGGTGACTTCCACATATAGCAGGCTCAGTTTTATTCAGGTAATTGTTTTGCTGTTTGAACAGATGGTGGATAATTGGTGTAATTCTGTCATCTGAAGGGCAAGTTGTTGAACTTCTTTATTTCTAGACCAGGATTAAAAACGAATAACTGTTGTGAGGGTTGAGTATGTAAAAGAATTTATTTTGTATTGAAGAAAGGTAACAGCACAGTCGGAGTTAGAATAGTAATGCAGGGAGGTGTGAGATGCGTCATCAACAGCAGAGGGTGCTAGGGGCAACCCGCTCTGTATAAAAAGTCTTAGACTGTGCACAGTTGCACTGTTACAGACTGCCAGTTTACATGTTGAGTTCCAGTTCAAAACATTGTATTACAGTCTTGGGAACCAAGGAATCGCATGTGCATAGCTGCAGTTCAAGTAAACAGTATGCAGATAGTTGTAATGTGTCCCAACGTGCTGCTTAATGATGTATTGGAGGAGAAAGGCACAATATTTTACTTTAGTTGCCTTTGTTTTCCTTTGACCTGTCTGCAGTCAGGCTTTGTGTGTTAAGCCATCTGTCCTGTCTGAGTTCTTGTCTAGTCCTTCTTAAAATAAGGCAGGCACCTTTGTCCACTGCTGGCGTTTACCTCTGTTCTTTTTAGCATGATGTAATAGATTTTTCAATGTCAGTTCCACCTGACTCCAAATATTAAAAAAAAAGTACTTGGAGTGACTGCAGTGATCCATAAATATGCAAGCACTGAAGAATCTTTTAAATTTTCATTCTGAATGACAGTTGAACATTGAGGAGTTATTCCTAACTTGTTGCTCCAGATCATTAACTATAAAAACATATAAGCAAACAAATAACAGGAATGTTTACAAATAGTGGAGAGTTGGAAAGAGCTGTAATAAACTTGCAAATCTTTATACAGTGAGTTATTTTCTTTTCAGATTATGTTTCATCAGAAAACAGAGCTTCCTGTGGACATAATGTTTAGTATTATGTAGCATTATGTGTATTTTTTGTGAAACTTCAGTGGTTCCTTCTAGGCAGTGTCCTATTAATTATTTCTTACAAAAACATGTTGTAAAAGTGAGAGTTGCTGCTTTGTCCTGGGGGGATGTGAGAATGGTGACTCTTGCCTTTGCTTGGAAGGTTAGTTTATCTGTGGTTGCATGTTTTCTCTGGTGGGGATTGATACGCAGAAGATAGATGAGTGTTTTGACATGGAAAGTGTCAAGCAAACACTCTTATCTGTGAGACTTGGTATCCTGACCAAGAAGCCTGGAGATTAGTTTGACAGGTCTGGGTGGGAGCAGAAGGGAGAGGGACGAAGGCAGCTGATGCCTCTGTAGTGTATCACTTCATTCAGCAAATAAAACTCACAATGCAGTTTGGCATAATAACAGTGGATAACATATTTTTCAGATTTTTTTAAGTGTGTTGGGAATACTTGTAAAGTGTATTTCTGCTGAATACTGTGATTTTGCTAAAAGTAAACAGCATCTCTTTCATAAGGAAATTCATTATGTACATTAATAACAACAGTTTATTTCATGCAGTGGCTGTTTGGTTTATTTTAACACTGAGAAAGAATGTTAGCCCCCGTTTGTTAAAAGCAAAATTCTATAAATAGTGGCAGGCAGCTGGCTGACTTTACCCCTTACCCTGCCAGTAAAAGCAGGAAGTCAGTGTTGTGTCTTGCAGAAACTGTCAAGGACACTTGCAGTTGTTTTGATCCATTCTTGAGGATTGACTGTACAAAAGAAACATCACTAGGGAATGAAGGATCTTGCCCCGCCCAACCCAACACACGTTCTATTACCTTATGACTGACTGCATTTGGCAGAGCAGAGCATTAATATTTGTGCAGATGTTTCTGTCTAATCTATGCTTGATCTTTCCTAGTAGACCTTCCTCACAAAAAACTTTGAATTCAGAAGTGATAAGTAGAGTGTTGAAACTGTAATTTTGTATCCGTCCACCTTTCCTGTAGAGGGCAACCCTGAATGACATAGCCCATACCAATCAGGATAGGAGGGTGTAGGTAGTTGGATGGACAACTGAAAGTGAAACTGTCAGGATTACACTGCGTATGGCAAAGACAAGTCTTTGCTGCTCTTACTTCAGTCTGATGGGGAACACCTCCCCTGCAGTGTCCTAAAGTAATGCAAAAAATATTTTGGAAAGTTTGTGGAATGTCCCTTTTATTCATTCTCTCCACCCCCCTCCCCACAATTAACATATATTTCATAACACAAAAAATCCAGAAGGTTGCATAATATATGTCCTTCTTAAGTACTCAGATTTGACAGTTGGTCATTAGTGCAGCTGCTGTCCCATTTCCATGTGATATATACTCTTTCCACTCTCACTCTTGATCATTACTACATGTTTTATTTTATGTTTTGATAAACTAGGTGAGTAAACAAATTCAGGCAGACTGTAGTCAGTCAGGACTCAGGGATTTAATGGAACGCTGATAAGTTATGAAGGGTATATGACAGTGTATGCAAAACCATAAAATGTAAATTGTAATAAAATATATAGGAACTATTCCTCTCAATTGCCTTGGTTTAAAAAGTTTGCAGTGAGCCACGATATGCTTGCTTGTCTTCTAAACCACATGCAGCAGACTGCAGAGTGAGGCTGTAGATTCACAGTATAGGTCCTACTGTAGTTTCTAAACCTACCTTTGCACTGCAGTATGCAGTGCGTAAACTCCTGAGCAGCACTTTCCCCCAGTCAGGAAATATTTTGGTCATCATCTTCATATTTAAAATTAACTGCAAATTTTGCATTTTCCTGTCACTGAGGAAAAACAAGGAAGTGTCTGTTGCATCCATAGACATTAATGGGTGCACCACGGCACATGCACACAGGTGCCCCATTAAAGTCTATGGACCTAGCTCATGTTACCCTGTAGTAATGTTACAACTGGTAAAGCTAAATTTTTTGGGGCCATGGTTCAATAAAAAGTTTATAAAGCTTTTTATTAAAAAATGGCCCAAAAAAGAAAGGAAGACGATGAAAAAAACTACATCGCAGCATTTTACTTATCGAATGCCACAACGTATGTAGAAATGCTGGCAAATCACTTTAAGTCTTTGTTATGAGTAAGATTTGGGGAAGAACTGGAGGAAGAAAAATAATGAGTTGCACATGCAAAGTGGCTTAAGGGAAATACTGGGGGCTCATTATACTACATGTTGTATTTCTGGTCACTGGACTGGTTTAAAGGACCATATTCAGTACAAAATTAAGTAAATTTTATGTGACACAGAAATAGGATGACAGAATATTATATGGTATTCAGTTCAGTGACTGTGCCTAACAGGACACTCAATCTAAAAAGCAGGAGTTACAAAGTTAAAAAAGAATTTAACAGAAATTAGAGGAGTCTTTAAGGTAAAACCAGTTGTTAAAGAGTTCAGTGGTGATGTATTGCATTCATAGCATCAGCATATAGATAATATTTAAACAGCACATAAACATTTTGGAGGTACTTGTAGCATACGTGTATTCATCAATGTAAGTTATCAGTGGCTGTTGCTATGCTATAGCATGAAAGTATAGAAGGATGAACCCTGAGAGTTGTACATCCCTGAAATTTAGTTCCAAAAGAAGTGGAAGAGACTGAGCACCACTGGAGGGGTTTGAACAGTAGCAGTGACATGCTGGCTTGTGAGAATTTCTATTTCTTTTGGTTCACTTACTCCATTGAAATTCACATACTTCTAATTCTTATGAATGTTGCACATTTATTCGTCTTCTTAATGTTGTTTAAATTGTTTTTCTGTTGAAAAATGTATTTTTCTTAAATGAGCAGTAAAATGTGTTCATAAACTAATTCTTATGTATTATATACTGAATATTTTGTGCAACATATAGCAATTGCTTTTACTTTGTATTATACCCTTTCCCCAGACTGAGACAGAAGAGAGTCTTTTGTTGTCAATGCTCTACCAATTTAATAAATACAAGCAAATAAAATGAATAAGTAAATACAATTATATGATGTAGAAAGTGCACAGAAAAAATGCTTACAGGTATTCTTATTATTATTTATTTTTATTTTTATTTTACATTTGTTGACCAGGCTAGTCTAACTGGATACATGTCCATTTTCAGTAGAGGCCCGGGGAGAAAAGCTCCGAGCAGCAACAATGACAAGGAAATACAATAAAGTATAATTAAAAATAAAATAAAATGTATTACAAAATTAACATTAAAAGGTAGTTATACAGTGTTATTTAGCAAATTTAGGCTAGAATCAAATACTATGAGAACAGAAGATAGATAAAGGAAAACAAATTTTTTTTTTTTTTTGGAAAAAGAGCACGAGGGGGCAAGAGATATCAGTCAGGTTTGGAGCAGGGACAAAGCCAGTGGGATTTAAGATATTCTTTAAGGTTCTTCTTAAAAAGTAGAGTAGAAGTAAGGTTGGAAAGTTCAGAAGGAAGATGATTCCAGCTCTTTCCTATGGTGTTTGAGAAGAGTGAGTCCCCAGCTTTGTTGTTGGATTTAATGGAAGAGATTTGAAGTTTATTTGCTGAGCGTAGAGTTGCAAGATTTTTGTAAGGGGAGATGAGATTAGTGAGGACTGGGGTATTTTTAGGGTAGTAGAGGATCTTTTGGGTGATAACAAGTTGTTGAAAAAGTAATTGGTTCTGTAGTTCTAACCAACCCAGCTGTTTGAGGTTGTGACAATGATGTGTTCTAAATGGGGTACCAGAAGCAAATCTGGTTATGTTATTATAACAGGTGGAGAGTTTGGTAAGGTTGGTTTTAGAAAGATTAGTATAGATAGCAGAAGCATAGAACAGGGTGGAGATTAGGTGGGTTTGGGCTATAGTGTTTCTGGCTGCAGGGGTAAGGAAGGATTTGATTCTATATAAGGTCCCTAGTTTTTTGATTACCGTATTTATAGTGGAATTAATATAGTCATTGTAGCTAAGGTTGTTGTCTATTGTAACACCTAGAAGACGGGTTGTAGTATCAGGGGATATGATGGTTCCATTGTTAGAGGTTACTGTGAAGTGCAGTTGAGGTGTCTTGTGAGTAGGAGAAAAAAGCAATAATTTAGTTTTCTTGGGGTTGAGCAGAAGGCAGTGTTTTGTGAACCAGTTTTCAACACAGTTAAATACTGTTTGGGTGAGGCACTGGAGAGAGGTTATAGACTTGGCTGAGCAAATTAAGGTGGAGTCATCTGCATACTGTATGCAGGTGGCTTGAGAAATACTAGTATGTAGGTCATTAATAAATAAGGAAAATAAAAGTGGCCCTAAGATAGAACCTTGTGGTACTCCAATGTTTACAGGCAGGGATGAAGAAATATTCTTGTTCCAGAGAACTGCTTGCTGTCTATTTTCTAAATAGGATTTAAACCATTGTAATGCTTGTGGGTCTAGTGAATGGGCTTTTAGAGTGTCAATAAGTATGGGATGGTTCACCATATCAAAAGCTTTAGAAAGATCAATAAATAGAGCAGAGGAAAAGGTGTTATTGTTACGGTTTTGTTTATAGAATCAGAGAAGGATAGCAGGGCAGTTGTTGTGCTATGGTAAGGCCTAAAGCCATGTTGACAATCTGCAAGTAGATTATTTTGTAGTAGGTGGTCAAGCAGTTGTCTGTGTATACATTTCTCCATTATTTTAGCTAATGGAGAGAGTAAGGCAATAGGTCGATAGTTGGAGAGCTCAGTTGATGAGCCACCTTTGTGTAAAGGGATTATATGGGAGATCTTCCATAGAGAGGGGATTTTGCTTTCTGAAATTGTTCTATTTATAAGTATGGAGATAGGGTAGGCAATGGCTTTAGCTGCAGTTTGCAGGTATTCAGCTGGAAGACAGTCAGCAGAAGGGGTGCATGGCTTGAGCTTTTGAAGGAGGTTGCAAATGAGGGATGTAGGTACAGGATGTATATGGAAGGTAGGTGAGGGGGTATTAGGTGTTATTAATGGGAGAGTGGAAGTGGATGGTAATGTGTTAGATAGGGATAGAATAGCTTCAGTACAATAGTTGTTAAAGGCATCAGGAATCTGGTTAGAGTTATTAAGGTTGAAACCTATAGGGTCATTTTTAGGGTGTCCTGGTTGAAGAAGTTTGTTAATGCCAGACCAGAATTTTTGAGGATGTTGTTGGTGAGTTTGTTGTAGGTGGAGGTAATAGTCTTTTTTGTCTTTAAGAATGTCCTTCTTGGTGGCATTTCTTAATTGTTTAAAGTAGAGGTGATCTGTTGGATTTCTGTTGGATTTCTGGAGGTTCGCCATTTAGCCCAAATTTTATTTCTGAGAAGGATCTTTTGCCTAGTTGCCTTTGTGAACCAGGGGGCAGTTTTGGTTCTTATGCGGGAAGAGCGATAGGGGGCATGATAGTCTAGTATTTGGAGAAATCTAGTATTAAAGTAGATTACTGCTTCATCAAGTTCAAGATGAAGCATAGGTGACCAGTCACATGCTTTCAGTTCGTTTTGGAAGCTCTCTGGGTTAAAGTATTTTTTGGAGCGGGAAGTTTTAAAAGTATTTATGTTGGGGCTATAAGTTTTTTGTTTGATTATATAAGTTAGCATGTGGTCACTGATATCATTTGGGAAAGTTCCTGGTTTATAAGAATCAAGATGACTATTTAGAAGGACCCAGTCTAGGATGGTTTCTTTGTTGTTTGGTTTATGGATTCTAGTAGGAGTGGTCATTATTTGTGTGAATCCATATAGATTTATATGGTTGGTAGGACTGGGAGAATTACAGGTTGTCCAGTCTATGTTAAAGTCACCTAAGACGATAGTTTCTTGGGGTAGGTGTGAAGAGAGATAACTAAGTATGTTTTCAAGAGTATTGATGTTATTTCCAGGGGGGAGATAAGTGCAAATTAGATAGATAGATTTAGAGTTATTGATTTGTAGTTTTGCAGTGAAGGTTTCTGAGTTGGGAGCTGAGGGAAGTAGCAAATTGAAGGGTGAAAGTTGGAGTTCAGATTTATACAAAATGGCTACTCCACCACCCTTTTTGGCTTTGCGGTCACATCTCAGGATGTTATATCCTGGAGGGGTAATTTCCTGGTCAAGAGTAGAGGGCTTTAGCCATGTTTCTGAAATACAGAAAATATCAAATGAGTGAACATCTAACAGTGCATGTAGGTGGGAAATTTTATTGTTAATGCTACGGATGTTTAGGTGAGCTATCAGGAGGGAATTAGATGGTCTGTGTGGTATAGAGATATGTGAGGTAGGTAGGTTGAGAGTCTTTATGGTAGTGTCAGTATTGGGGCCTGGAATGGGATGAATGTCACCATCTAGTAGTGGGTGTGGTAGAGGATGGTGTACAAACTTTTGGATTTTGTCGTAATAATTTGTGTTTTTTTTTTATAAGGATGTAAGTAATATGAGTAGTTCTATGGAACTTTGGAAGTACATAGATGGAGGTAGAGGTTATGTTACTATGGTTGAGAGAGTTATTAAGAGAGATTGAAAGAGTTCCATGGAGGGGGTGGAGATGTTCAAGAAGGGAAACATGTTTAAAGGAGGTTAATGAGTAAGGTATTGTAAGAGAAGCAAGAATTGTAGTTAAGAGTAGTATATATGGGTAGAAAGATTTATGTGCTGGGTCCATTTAGAGGTATAGATATATAGTTTGAATAAGAAGGTAAGAGGAGTGAAGTACGTAAGGGAAAACGAGGGAGAAGGAGAAAGAGTAGTGTGGGGTAGAGTAGGTGGAAGGATAAGGGTACTGTTAATTGAAGTAAGATGGATTTAATAGATTAGCTGATAATGTCAAACATATTACAATGCACTCTGGTAACTATGCAACTAGACTGCTTCAAATATCTCTTTTTTTTTCAGTACATTTTGTGTTTCTAAAATGAGGTAGAAGTACTGGCTGTGTCATAGTCATCAAAACAGGGATGCAAATGATCAGTGGTAACATAATGTGATTTTTTTAAGAACCTATTTACAGTGACAAGATTGGAGGCCTGGTGGAAGTGGGGCCACTAAGAGTACCCTAACATAAAACTTAGAAAAAAGCAATATTAAAATAATACCGCTAAATTATTTGCAAAATGTTTAAATTTCAGAGCATCTTTTTATTAAAAATATGACCCTTTTTCAGCTGTTTGCCATGTTCATGGTCTGCATGCATTTTAAGTACATTTTTGTCACTTTACTTGCTTCATTTTTGATGTTTGTATTGTGCAGCAGTTTGTTGTCGTCCCCTGTACTTCCTGACCCTTTATTATTACCTAGGTGGTTGATTTTATTCTGAGTTAACCATTTTCAGGCAAAATGCCTGCAACAGAGCAGAATCTGTGCACAGATTCACTTAACAAAGCAGTGCACATTTGTGTAGTCACTTTAAGTTGAAAATAGTGAACTCGTAGTATGACCTTAAATGCAAAACCATACGATATTATGAAAAGACTTACCCATTTTCCTGAGGTATGCAAATTTGGAGCTTATTTTTATATATAAAGAAGTATGTGTATGTTGTGGGGGATACCTCTTGCAGAAAATGACATTTATTTATTTATTTTTTCTCTCTTCACATTCTTATCAACATTGACTTAGAAGAATGGTTGATATTTTAACAGAATTTGTAAATGTGATGCTTAGTCCTGTAGCACCATGGCTGAGATGACCCTTGAAAATGTGGGTGGGACAATAAATAGTGAGACTGATAATGTTTTGGAAAGGAGAGTGAGTTTTTATGGCAAAGAGAATCTACATCTACACAAAATAATGTCTGCCATAGTTGCACTACTTTCCAAAGTAGGTAATTTTTTTTTCTCATTTGGTTTTAATCTCATTTAGTTCAACTAGACTGACCCTTTAGTGTGCACACTGAAGTTCCTGTATGATCACTCTGACTGTAGTCTACTCTATGTAGGAGGGACAAATCATTATCATATTTATCGTCTCAATCTCTTCCATGTATTAATACATTTTGTTCATAAATGTTAAAAAAACAGAAGAGGTCTTAATATTAACTTGTGGGTCTGTTTTCAGAGACTGATTTGGTATTTTATTTATTTGTTTTATTTTACATTTGTTGACCAGGGTAGTCCAACTGGATGTATGTCCATTTTCAGCAGAGGCCCAGGGAGAAAAGCTCCAAGGGTAAGCAGATACAGCATTACATAATACCAGCATTACATATTACAAACAGACTATTTACAGAGATTACATAAGTAAACAAGTTAAACAAGTTCCACAGGTTACAGTTAATCCTGAGCACAAGTCAGGATTAAATTAAATTACACAGTAAACTGGTTAACAGATTTTTTACACATTCTAGAGAGAGTTAGCCAGGCTTGATACATTGACATTGCTAGTTAAGTGACAAATGTTGTTTGTGTCTATTTTTAAATTGACCTAAGGTGGAAAGTAAGGTAATATCAGCTGGAAGAGAGTTCCAGGATCTACTTACAGAGTTTGCAAAGAGAGAATCACCGGCTGTGTTATTAATTTTGCTAGTCTGAATTAGTAGTTTGTTAGAGGATCGAAGCGGTCTAGGATTGTTATAGGGGGTGATAATATTTTTAAGTGGAGGAGTATTGTCCGGATTATAGAGGATTTTATAGGTCATAATCAGTTGGTTATACTGGATTAGGCTGGGTAGTTCAAGCCACCCAAGCTGATTTAGATTGATGCAATGATGTGTCCTAAAAGGCAGCCCAGTGGCAAACCTGGCAATGTGGTTGTAGCAAATTGAGAGTTTGTTAAGGACAGTCTTGTTTAAATTCGAGAGTAGAGGGGATGCATACAGAAGGGTTGAAAGAAGGTGAGAGCAAGCTATGGCAATTTTAGCTGGTGGGGTTTGGAAGGCTTTTATTCTGTAAAGTGACCCTAGTTTTTTATTGATGGTTTTGATAGTTTGGTTAACATGTAGGTCAAATTTTAGATTATTGTCTATGATGACACCTAATAGTTTTGTAGATGGGTCAGGGGAGATTATTGTGCCATCACTTGATTTTATGGTAAAGGTGAAAGCGGTAGACCTACGTGTTGGTGAAAATAACAGCATTTTAGTTTTTTTGGGATTTAGGATCAGACGATGTTCAGAAAGCCAGTTTTCTATTGTATTAAATGTGGTTTGGGTAGCTGACCATAACTCTACTGGAGATGTGACTGAGCAAATCAGAGTAGAGTCATCAGCATATTGGATACAGCTGACTTTTGGGATGACAGTATAAAGGTCGTTAATGAAGATGGAGAACAGCAAAGGCCCTAGTATAGAGCCTTGTGGTACTCCAAGGGTGTTAGGTAGAAGGTTAGAGAGTTTGTTCTGCCAGAGGACAGCCTGCTGTCGACCATTCAGGTAGGATTGAAACCATTGGAGGGCTCCAGTATCTAGACAGAATATTTGCAGGGTGTGGATTAAAAGTTGGTGATCAACCATATCGAATGCCTTGGAAAGATCCAAAAAGAGGGCTGAGGATATATAATTATTGTTGCGATTATGGTTTATGGTGTTAGTAAAGGCTAGGAGGGCTGAAGTAGTGCTGTGATGAGGACGGAAGCCATCTGAGTGTCTGCCATAAGGCGATTTTGGATTAGGTGGTGCATGAGTTGTCTATTAATACATTTTTCCATAATCTTTGCAAGTGGAGAGAGTATAGCTATTGGCCTATAATTGGTGAATTCAGTAGAGCTGCCTCCTTTGTGAAGTGGGATTACATAGGATATTTTCCAGATGGTGGGAATTTTAGCTTCTACTATGGTTCGATTGATTAGTATTGAGACGGGGTAAGCAATAGCATCAGCTGATTTTTGTAGGTACTCGGCAGGGAGTTGATCAGCAGAAAGTGTAGTGGGTTTTAATTTTTTGATCAAGGTACGGATAAGTGAAGTGGCGACTGGTTGGAAGCTGAACGCGAGTAGGTTTCTAGGGGTGCTACTTTCAGGACCAGGGGAGCTAGGAGGTAGTTGGCTAGCTAGAGCTTGAATTGTCTCAGTAAAGAATTGGTTAAAACTATCAGAAACATCTTCAGGAGTTTTATCAATAGTAGCAGCAGGGATTGGGGTTGAAGTTTGTCCAGGATGTAGTAGATTATTTAAACCTGCCCTAAACTTCTGAGGGTTATTTTGATTTACTGTCTGTAAATTACAGTAGTATTGTTTTTTGTCTTGTAAAATTGATTTTTTGGTTTCTTTCCTGGATTGCCTGTATTTAATGTGATCTTGAGGGTCTTTAGAAGAATGCCATAAAGCCCATGCTTTGTTTCTAAGGGTAATTTTGAGTTTAGACTCTATAGAAAGCCATGGTGCAGTTTTTGTCTTGGTTCTCTTTGAACGAACAGGTGCATGCAAGTCAAGGATCTCAAGGAATTTGTTGTTAAAGTATGCTACTGCTTCCTCTAAGGGGAGGTGTTTTAGAATAGACCAATTTCATGAGTTTAGTTCTTGTTGGAATTTGGCAGGGTCAAAGTTGTCATTGTTTCTAACCTTTCTGAGTAAGGGTTGTTGGGAATTAATGGTTTTGTGCTTAATTACATATGTGAGAAGGTGATCGCTTAGGCCATTAAGGAGGGTACCAGAGGTGTACAGTTGGGGGTGACTGTTTATGAGTACCCAGTCAAGTATACTTTCTTTTTGGTTGGGTTTACCTATCCTAGTAGGGGTGGATATGATTTGTGTAAATGCATGCAGGTTAATATGGGTGGTTGGGAATTCTGAGGAACAGGTGCCCCAGTCTATGTTAAAGTCTCCAAGTAGTAGGGTTTCTTGGGGGTAGTGACATGATAGCTAGTGCAGGATATCTTCAAATGTAGATATATTGTTACCTGGGGGAATGTACATACAGATGATATTAATGCATTTATTTTTATTAAGTTGCAATTTGGTCTCTGAGTTATTAATCTGAGGAGGTTGTATTACATCTATGGTGACATTCAACTCAGATTTATAGAGTACAGCTACCCCACCCCCCTTTCTCGAAGCACGATCCAGCCTGTGTATGTTGTACCCAGGTGGTAACACTTCATTGTCTTTAGTGTTAGGTTTTAACCAGGTTTCAGATAAACAGAGAATCTCAGGGGAGTGGACATCCAGAAGTGCATGCAATTCATGTACCTTGTTATTAATGCTTCTAATATTGAGATGACAGACTAGGAGAGAGTTAGTTGGCCTATTAATTTTTTGGTTTGTAGCTTAGATTGTAAGTAGAGGAGGTATGTGTATCTGAAGTGAGTGGGCCAGGGTTGGGGTGAATATCACCACCAAGTATTAGGTTGAGTCTATACTTGGTGATGAACTTCAGAAATTTGTTTTAGTTTGTGGTAGTGTTTGGATCTAGAGCTAATGTACCTGGGGTTGAGATGTTGATAGACTGAACAAGATGTTGGATATGATCTGGTACTGTAAGTATGGTTGAAGGTGGAAGGATTTACAGCTGGGGTGATAGTATGGCCTTTTGGGACCTGAAATCCCGTGAGAAACTAGTTTTCATACAAGGTAAGGAGGTATGGTGTGAACAAGAGGGGTAGTAAAGAGGAGTATATCATTATCTGTGATTCAGCTAGTGAGTTAAGGAACTGTTTTACCTGGTGATGCAACACCAGAAGATAGAGTGGTGAGGTAAAGGTACTGGAAGGGGGATGGGAGAATGCCAGATGAAAGCTAATAGGTGCTATTAAAATGTAGGTAGTAGAATGGGGGTGGGTGGAACTGTCCCAGATGAAAGCAGATAGGATCTAGAAAGTGGGGGAGTGGCTATAGTACTATAAATTTAGAGGTACTGGGGCGGGAGGTAATTGGGGGCAGGGAGGGGAGCGAAGAGAGCCCGAGCGTAGCAGGGCTATTGCAGTTTACAGGGTTTCCTAAGGTGTCCTAAAGCTATAAGGTAAGTATTACAGCTCTTAATGTAAGAGTCAATTTACTTCAGTTACAGGGGAAGGAGGCAACCACTCAAGTAGAAACAAAGAGCCCTATGGCTGACCAATATGGTGACCTGCTTAATTACAAAGCACTGTAAGTGAAAGCTTAACAAATGCTTTTTGTGTGTGCAACCTACTCTGTTTTAATGTTGAGAGAAACTGATTACAGTCCTGTAGACACCGTTTTGTAGGGAACTGTAGAGTTCAATCTGTTTAAATGTTGAGAGAAACTGATTGCAGTCCTGTAGACACCATTTTATAGGGAACTGTAGAGTTCAATCTGTTTAAATGTTGAGAGAAACTTATTGCAGTCCTGTAGACACCGTTTTGTAGGGAACTGTAGAGTTCAATCTGTTTAAATGTTGAGAGAAACTGATTGCAATCCTATAGACACCGTTTTGTAGGGAACTGTAGAGTTCAAACTAAGTCACACCAGGTCAGCCAAGGGGGAAGAGAGAGGGAAATCCTAAGCACCTAGATTTGAAAAATGGTATTGGGTTTTATCAGGCAACAGTTATGCATGACTTCATATTTTGCTGTGGAACTAGGCTTTATCTTTTGTCTAAAGCCAATTGTTTTGAGGTGTTCACCAAATCAAATGCTTTTGAAAAGTCAAAGAAGATGGCAGCTGTGTATTTTCTGTCCTAATGTAAGGGAAGGCAATTCAGAAGGTAGATAGTTGTTGGTGTGTGTGTGTGTGTGTGTGTGTGTGTGTGTTTACAACTACATGAATAACTAGTTTCATACCACATCATTCATACACTACTTTATTTCCTGTTGCACCTTTGCTGCTGTTTCTGATTCTTCATGTAAAATTACTCTCAATCTGAACAAATGACATCAGATTTTGACAACATTTGTATTACCTGCTGTAGCTGAATTGCATTTCAAGATCCGCAACACTGGAACTACTTATTAAAGTAATCAAAATCTCACAACTTTATTCTTTCCATGTGTTTGTAAAAGCTGTAACTAACAGTAGGGTGTGGACTATGATGGGGTTTCTCTCTTGTAGGTTTGATCACTTGGGCTGTGTTCTTCAACTTATTATGTTTGAGTTTATACCAGAGTAACCCACACAGTGACATGCCTGATTGGTCTTAAAAGTGCAGTATCTGTTTGAAGTATGTTTTCAAACCCCATACAACATAAAATGGTGCATCTTTTATATGTGCCATAAAATGCCCTTATTTTTCCTACTTTTTATAGCCCCTTGTCTCCATGGGTATTTTATGTTGTATGGAGTGTCTATTAACGTATTTGATGTCCTATAAGTCATCTCAGTTTTGTGACCTACACTTGGGCGCAGTATAGTGACACACAAGTCAATAAAGTAAAAAATTTCAGGTTGCTAGTCTTTTGTAACAATTTCACTAACTTGAAGTTTACTTTTGCTGTGCCTTATTTCTTTGCTAGTTTAAAGTTGCTAAGCAAAATGTGTGTGAAATAATTTTAAATGTTTCCTTTGTTATGCTTATAGTCAGTTGTGTTTGTCTTCCAGTTCTGAATTCAAGCTAGCAGTTCAAATACCTGTGTATATGGCACCATGTCTCTTCTTTTTAGCACTCCCAAGTACTGCCCAGTCCCCTCTTTTAACCTTGGTATGCTCCTTTACTTCATCCTTACCTCTTCCCTTAATGTCTTCTAAGACTCACGATTGTTTATGTGGGACCCTGCCATCCTAATTTCTGTTGGAATTTTCCTGTTATGTCCTATAATTTCATATGTGACACTGACAAGCTTGTCATTCAGAATGCCATGATGGTAGTTCCCTTTTTCTTATCTGGGTACATTCTGAGTTTTGTCACCATGAATTCCTTGCTGTGTGCCAGTCTATAGGTCCAGTGATTTGCATAGTGTTCTGAACGCCGCTTCTCTGTCCATACTTAGCATTTGCATCACATGGAAGTTTTCTTCCCTTTTTTTTTTGCATATTCATTTTAGTACCCTAAAAGCTGCCATTATGTTCCTTTTCTGCTTCAGCACCTGTGTGGCGGTCAGTCTGCCTGACCTCTTTGAGCTAGAAACTCTGTCCATCCTCCCATTTGTATATTTCATGCTACTTCCATTGCATTATTTCCCATATTCTTCTTTCTGCATGCTTATCTCATCTTGCTGTTGCATTTTTTCTGAACAGTATCCTGATCTGTTTTCACACCCATGGCATGTATTGTTATCATTTTTTCATGACTTTTATTATCCTAAATTTCATTGTTTGTCTTGCCGTCTTTCCCCTTTCTTTGTTTCCTAGTTTCTTTGGATTCTGCAGGATTCATTCTTTTTCCTAACAATTTTGTATATCTTTACAGCACTGATAATCCCATTTCAGAATGTAAGCACTACTCTGAGCCTTGTTTTTCCTAAATTATATGACATCAGTGTGATTTGTCTGCCTCCACTGCGAATGAAAGTTTATATCTGATGTGGATAATTGAGTTATAATCATGAGAGGGGATGCATTTACCAAAAATGTAAAAGTTATTACTTAAAAGAACCTGAAATCCTGGGTGAAGTACTGGGCTAGTTTCTCATACTTCATGTGCATAGGAGTCTATTTCCCAGTCCCCACTTCCTTAATGTAACCTACTCCAAGGTTCCATAGCCTTGGAGTAGGTTAACAGTTTTTGCTAAACAATCCCTTGCTTTAACTCTGACACAGCTAGGTATATGATTACTAAAAATTTACTAACCTTTTTGTTGGCATTTTTTGTCCCTTTTCTGTTCTGTACATATCTTTCCATGGTGAGTCTTAACTTTTATTTCTGCCCAAAGAGTAAGGAATTTTATGGGTTCCAGTGATATATGGAATGACATAACACCAAATATTTAGCTGCTTTCTAAGTCAGACTTTTTTTTTTTTGGTTTCCCCGATTTAGGAGCGTTTGAGTTGATACACATGGCTGGCAAGGCAAAAGTACGTGTAAAACAGTGCCTGTCTGATGCTTCATGTTGGGGACCTTATAAAGGAGAAATCCAGTACAATGCAAGTAATCTGAAACAGGGTAATACGGTAAGACTTGGTCATTAGCCACTGTGAAATTTTAACTAAGAGAATGTGTTATTTTAAAAAAAGAATACACACATGTTGTACAGATGTGCAGTGAAGAAGTGTTGCTTGTTTCTAATACTTTACTTGCTAGATTTAGATTGTTCAGGAAATATGCATTATGTATTGTACAAAATGCAGGCCTGGCATACATCATGCTTGGTCAAAATTGAATAATGTAGCAAAAACAAATTAGGGAAAAAATTACATTTACACATCTGAGATATATGAAGTAGGAAACAAACTGTGATAGAAAAGGCTTCCTCACACAAAGATAAAGTGTCCATCTTACATACATTTTATAAGTTCCTTACTATATGGATACTCTATCTAAATGTTTATGAGCTGACCATATTGGAACTTTTTTCTCATGTCCTGTTGTCTTCTATGTCTGAGACAGAGATTTTAAAGCATTACACTGCACTTCATGTTCCTTTAGTACTGTCTGAAGAGTTGTGCATACATCAGTGATTCAGTGTTAGAAAGTCAAACTGGCACAGTAATTAGTGAGAAAATGGAATTGCAGAACAATAACCAGAGTGAGAAAATGGACTTGCAGAACAACAACCAGTGAGTTCTTCGTAACTGGCACTTTACAAGTGGTGGTAATCCCATCAGAAGAGCCAGAAAACATGCTGGCAGTAACTGAAAGTCTATCCTTTAGATAGCCTAGGGAGCTGCACTGCTCCAGAATTGTCTATTTTCATCCGATTCAGCATGTTGTGTTGTCTGGCATGACTACCTCTTTTGAAGCTTCTCATATCCAGGTCTGTGACTCCTCCCATAGCCATAATTCCCTCCATTTGACCTTAGTACCTCAGATCTCATTTGCCACCTGAAGACTTCAAATGTGTTCTACGAGGGCTCAGAGAACAGTGTATATCCTTTGGATTAAAACTCTGTTTCTGCTCCTCCCTGCTGAAAGACTTGTCTCACTAGCTTTAGTTAACAAAAATAATATGACAATTTTATTGTGTGTAGATTTCTAGGATTAGTGTTTTAGATAAGAGTTAGGTAGTTATTAGGGTAGTAGTAATTACCAGTGTAGTGGAATAGCATTTAATTCTTAGCATGCAGTTTGTAGTTGTTAGCCTTCATTAGATGACTTGAGTGTGTTTTGTAACAAGGTATAGTAAAAACTATATTCTAGGGTGTTTTGCCATTACACTGTGCCTTTTTTCTAGTGGTCAGTTATAGTTGTTAATTAGTTAACTTATTCATGTCTGATAATCAGGGATTAAAAAAGTGTACTGACTGTGGGCACAAACTTCCTCCTCAGGATCCCAGCTGTTAATTAGCTAACTTAATCATGTCTGATAATCAGGGATTAAAAAAGTGTACTGACTGTGGGCACAAACTTCCTCCTCAGGATCCCAGTTCATTGTGTGTGTACTGTTTGGCCATGGCTCTAATTGATACTGAATTTCAAGCATGTGTCTTTTTTAGGTCTAGGGCACTTCAGACTAGGAAAGAGAAGCTCATAACTAAGGGCCTCCTCCCTCCACCTATGGGGTCTTCAATTTCTACCAGATCTACCTCCACTGCTACTACTTACTAGGAAGCAGGACAAAAACAAACACAAGGATAAACCAAAAAAAAGGGAAAAGGGCAAAGAAAAGAGCAAGTCAGAAAAGACAGTCAAAACCAGATCAGAAAAGTTCAGTAAGCATTGTCCAGATCTGATGATATTGATTAGGCCAGATCTGAAACCTCCTAGAAGGTCAGAGACAACATTCTCTTAGGTCTGTCTCTCTTCTCTTCAGTTCACTTTCTCTCCAGATCTGGTGAGCCTAAGGTTGCATTCCTCCATACTTCAAGACAGAGCTGCTCGAGAGCACCTTTGGTGGCTTCTTCTACCTGGTCATTCAGGAGTCTTACTGAGCAAGACATCAACTGGATGATGCAGAAGCCTCTTAGAATGCAAATCCAGCTTGGGGTTCTCTCTGTGCCATCCCTTGGAACGTACCAAGTATTGTTCCAGCTATGCCTCCTTTTCTTTCTTCGGACCTGACTACTCTGGAGCCACCTTGCCCCAGGATGTCATTGTCAGAGCTAACAGTCTGAGCTACTTTGACTCTGACAGCATCTTCTTCCTTTTTGACTCCAGTGTATTTAGACCCAGAACAGACCCAGAGCTGAAGATTCAGTCCTATGGTTCAAGGGGATGGGTCGACACTGAAGTTGTCGGCGGTATCACTCGCCCTCAGGGCCTCTGCACTTGATAGCTCAGATACGAGATTGGCTTTGAGATTGAGGCCCATCAGCACAAAAGTATCTCTTTCATCTTCGGATAGCAGGACGTCTCCAGAGCCTATTGTAGCTTCAGTCTAAGAGGCTTTTGAGAGGGTCTTTGATGATGCTGAAGGACAAGGCACTTCCATCCAAGCCCCAAAAGGATTCTGCTTCTTCCCATCACTCTGTCATAAAGGAACTGTCAGTACCACAGGCTTCTGAGACTCCATGCTATATTAGCTCCTAGTCTGATTTAGAACCTTCTACTGTTCCACCAGAACCAGTTCATAAGAAACAGACATGCAAGCAGAAGCACATACATGCTTTAGAATCTTTCGCTGAAGACACGGATTTTGGATGAAAATGAAAGCTCTCCTAGATCCACCATGAATGACGTCAATTTCAGTTTGATTCCTGAATTGATGTAACAGAGAGGAGGATGGTCTACCAAGAATCCTTCACCTGATGAGTCCATGTTATTGGAAGCCTTTGCTTCTGGCTCAGCATCATTGTGTAACTTGAGTGGTTGCTGAAGTATTGTAAGTTGTTTACAAAATATTATAAACTTAATAGTTACTGTATTTACTGTGGCCTATAAAATTTGGTTTAAGACCTAGAACCTAAAGACCTCTGCCACTATAAAAAATAGTTTGTGCTGAAGAGTTCATAACCCTGTGGCTTATGAGATATGAACATTTGTTTGATATGTGAGGACATACTTTGATTCTGTCAAAAGGCTTAGGCTCCGTCCATTGGAAGTTACAGTGCAAACTTCCATTGGAGTGAATGAGTTAATTCCCTTTTCCCTTCCTCGAATAAAAAAGAATATTCCCAAAGTTTCACCTAGTCAGTGGGAACTCGCAGCAGCAGAAGGTGAAAGCTGTTAAGAGAGAGAGAGAGAGATTCATCCAACTGGTCCCCAAAGACCAGTTAGAGTTTGGAGTCTATTTGAGGTTCTTTTTAGTACCCAAGAAAACAGGGTACCTCAGACCCATTTTTGGGTATGAGTCATCTAAATCAGTTAAATCAGTCCATTTTGCCTCTGTTGAGGAAGGACAGTTGGATGTGCTCCATGGAGCTCTAGCACGCACACTTTCATGTAAAGATAAAGTAACATCAAAGAGATTCCTCCATTTCTAGCTGGGAGCTAACCACTACTAATTCAGAGCCCTGCCTTTCTGCCTCACAACAGCCCTCAGGGTGTTTACCAGGACAGTGGCAGTGCATCTGCACCTGCTAGAGATCCATGTATTCCCATATCTCATCGATTGAATCCTAACTACTACCTCCAGCTGTCTGCTGTTACATCATTTCGACCTTCTGCTCCACTTAATGCAAAGTCTAGGGGTTACAGTCAACCTACCCAAAAGCCACATAATCCTGACACATTAGATAGAATTCATCAGATGACACCTAGACTCAGTACTATAGATCACCAGCCTTTCCCAGTCCAGGTTGTTATCTCTGCATCTCACAAATATGAAGGTACTTCATCACCCTTCTCCTCCAGCAAAGTTTATTCTTTGGCTTTTAGGTCTGATGGCCTCTACAATCTTAATGGTCCCGCTAGCTAGATTTTGCATTCAAGTACTTCAATGAGCTCTAACCACCAATGCCTTCCCCTTCTAGGGTGGGGTGGGAGGCATTTTGAAAGGAGGATAGTCCAACATACCTAGTGACATGTAGAGGTCAGTCTTCACATAAATATCTTGGAGATGAGGCAGTCCTCCTTGTGTTGCAGGCATTCTAGGATGTTCTTCCCAAGGGTGTGATCTCCATAAAGCATATAATATGGTGTTAATCTGGTACATCAGCAAACAGGGAGGAACCCACTTCTATCTCCTTTGTTGAGAGGCCATGAGAGTTCAGCCATAGGCAGTGTCTTCAGATCATGTTCTGACAGTAGTGCATATACTGGGGATGTCCAATGTATTAGCGGACAGATTGTGTAGAACTGTTTTAATGCCACAGGAGTGCTTCCTCAGTCCAGTAGTGACAACCTTGATCGTTCATCACAGGTGTCAACTTTGCTGCAACCTCTTTGCATCCTACCTAAACAATAATCCCTCCATAGAGGCAGACAAAGGAATGCTGTGGTCCACACTTGACCCCCAGGTCTTTTTTATGCTTTTGCCCCATTGCCCTTAATGAACACTTTAATTCAGAAAGCAAGAATATGCAAGGCCAGAGTGATCCTCATTGCTTCTTTCTGGCCCTGACAAATGTGGTTTCCTTTCCTGCGGCTTCTACTAGTACATCCCTGGTGGATGTTGGATCAGCTCCAAACCTATTAACACACCCCTCTAAACTGGCTGCTCTGGATCAGATATCCATGAAATTAACCACTTGGTTCCTCCAGTTCTAATCTTAGCCAGAGATGACAGGATCATATCAGCCTCTCAAAAGTAATCCATTAAAAAGATCTACCATAGCAAGTTGAAGAGATTTTCAGTTTGGGCTATGTCAAATGGTTTAGACCACTTTTCTGCTCCTATTACTTCCATATTAGAATTCTTGTCTGAACTTTTCAACAATGGCTCTAATTATTCCACCATCAAAATGCAAATGGCTGTATTCTCAAATTTCTGCATAAGGCAAAATGGCAATTCTATAACTTCCATAAGAGTTTCTAAAGCTTTTTTGAGATTAACTTTTCTTCTACAACCACCTGTCAGAGATCCAGTTTTTCCCATAGATATTACTGTCATGCTACAAACATTAACTCAACCCCCTTTGAATCAGCAGTATCAATTGATTTGATGTTCCTCTCTTGGAAAAAAAAATATTTGGTGACTGTTACGTAAGCCAGATGAATTTCAGAGTTACAAGCTCTTTCCTGCAAACCTCCCTATCTGGTATTCCATAAAGACAGAGTCTCCTTGAGGACTATCTTATCCTTCCTTCCTAAGGTAGCATCCAAAACTAACTTAAATCAGCAAATCTACTGGCCTTTTTCTCAAAAAGAAGTGAGTATATTATTCATATGCTCGATGTTCATCACCAACTCAGATTCTAAATTCACAGGAGTAAATAATTCAAAAATCTAATAAATTCTTTGTCACCTTCTCAAGATCAAAACTAGACAAGGCTGTTGACAATGTTATTTTTTCAAGTTGACTATCAGAATGCATTTCTTTTGCCTGTAATAAAATGGGATGTCCCTACTATCTAAATCTCACTCTCCAAGGGCAATAGACACATCAACAGCTTTTGAGAGTAGACTCCCTATTTATGATATTTGTACTGCAGCAACTTGGCCAACAGTGCACACGTTTGTATGTCATTACAAACTGGATGTACTATCCAGATCATGCTCTTCCTTTGGCTTCCTCCTTCTCAGGAATGTCCTTCCTCAATACCACCCAGGTAAAACAGCTTGGGAATCTGTCCCATTTACTGAATCTAATGAAAAAAGTCAACATTGAGTAAGAAAATTATGTACTTAACCATAATGATAGATCCATGTTGTCTGATTTTTATTCATTTCAACCTCTCTTCCTCCTGCCCCTTCCAGATTTACACAGGTGGTCTTCTGGTGACAGGGCAGTTCTCACTTCCACCTTATCTGTGAGCAGCTTTTACAGACTACCTTCCAGTCCAGCTTACAGCCTGTCTGCTATCATTTCATTTTGGATGTAGTGTCATAGTTGTAAATTATCTTTATTATTGCAAATTCAATCTGAGGTACTAAGGTGGTATGGAGGAGAGGAGTCAGTGCCCTTGATCTGAAAAGCTTCAAAATCGGTGCAGAGTCAGATCTGGTCAAATCCAAAAACCACATGTGATAAAATGGATGAAGACCAGACAACTTGGATCTGTCATTATGGTAAGTACATAACAAGAAGTAACATTCTGTCTGTGTTGTCCATTTTCATTCTTCCTCAACAATTGGGGTTCGGATTTGATCTTCAGATCGGATTTGGCCATTACTAAAGCTCATGGCCACCAAAAAACTTTCTAGCTCCTCCCTTTTCCATAATGCACCAACCCTAACACCCCTCATATATTGTTTGCTGTTATATATCATGAAAAATGTCTATATGTCTATCTATTGATATATTAGAAGAAAGTTGTGAATTTTTTTTAGTAAAGTCTTAAAAATATAGTACCTATCTGGTGCTCAGTCTGAAGGACAGTTGTGTCCTTATAGTCTCTTGCCAAGTAAGAAAAGGATGGGGGTTGGTGGGTGGGAAGTTGAGGAAGAATGAAACTGGAGAACACAGATGGAACATTATGGTAAGTACATAACTTCTTTATCTGATGTTGTCAATTTTCGTTCATTCCTCAGCAACTGGGATGGAGTCCCCAGCTACCTAAATTCCCAGGTGGACTCTAAGGAAGGATGTTCCTGAGCACAACTTAACCAAAGGCTACTCTTCACCTAGAGACCAGATCCAGTTTTATAATGAGTGATAAGTGTGAGGATTGCTCCACGTTGCAGCTGCACATATGTCATCCATGGAAGCTTTAGAAAGAAATACTGAGAAAGTTGCTTTACTCCTAGTTGAATGTGCTCTTATAGGTTTTGGTAAGGTTAGGCCCAACTTGTTGTAAGTAAACATGCAGTCTGTCAGCCATTTGTCTAAAGTGACCTTTGCAACTGGTTTCCCAGTTTTGAATCTGCAAAGGATACAAATATTGGGTTTTTCTGATTTCTTTTGTTTTATGTAAGTAAAAATGTATTTGTCTGTGAACATCCAATAACTGTAACATACATTAACCTTTGTTTGAAAATTTGGGAAAGAAAACTGGTAAATTAATTGACTGACTGATACTGTATTCTGACACCACCTTAGGAAGGAAAGAAGCACTGGTATGTAATGGCACTCTGTCATGGAAATCAAGTAAAGAAATTTAGATGATAAAGCTTGAAGTTCTGAGATTCTTCTAGAAGAAGTAATGGCCACTAGAAAAATAGTTTTCCAGGTCAAGAATTTAAGTTCACATTTACCTGCTGTTCGAAGGGGGATTAAATTAAGGTTTGTAGTACCAAATTTAAGTCCCATGGTGGAGGAGGATTGTTATATGGTGGTCTGAGAAGGAGGATGCCTCGTAAAAAGGCTTTACAAAGTTTATATGAAGCCAGGGGGGAGTTTTCAAATCCAGTATAAAAATTAGAAATTGCTGATAACTGGACTTTAATTGTTAAGGAGCTAGCTCCCTAATTAAAAAATTGTTGCCAAAAATTCCAGGACACTTTGTACAGGAGCTGAAAAGTGGTCAGTTTGTTTTTGATGTGCATAAAAAGCAAATCTTTTCCATTTACTTCTGTAAAGTTTTCTTGCAGAAGCCTTATATGAAGATAGAAGTATATGGCAAACAGGGGAAGAGATCATCAGTTGTTTGGCTATCAGAATTGGAGAAACTATGCTTTTAGCTTGAGGTTTGGAATATCCAAATGCATCATGTCTGTTGCATGAAACAGGAGGTCTTGAACTGAGTCCAGAATTCAAGGTTGGGAATAGCAGATGAGGTCACAGGAAGGGAAATGAAATCTGTCAAGGCCAGTAAGTTGCTCTTCAACTGAGCAGCTTTCTGTAGAAATTTGGGAATTAGGGGAATTGGTGGATATGCATAGAGAAGACGGGGGGGAGCAGTTGTGGAGTAGAGCATCTCTCGATGATTCCCCCTGTGAGGGAGTGAGGGTGAAGAAGCTGCTGCACTTGTTGTTTAGGGGAGATGAAAAAAGATCACAGCAATGCTGGCCCCATTGACTGAAAATCATATCTGTCACTTTCTTGTTGAGACACCGCTCTTAAGGTAGTAAAATGTACCTGTTCAGTTTGACTGCTACCTCACTGGACTTCCCTCGGAATGTGCATTGGTATTAGAAAGCATTTGAAAGTGATCACCCATTGCCAAACCCTGAGGGCTTCTTGACATAAGGGGTTATACCTGGTTCCCCCTTGTTTGTTGATGTACTAAAAACTGACATGTTGTCTGTTTGAATCTCAATTGTCCCAAAAGGGAGAGAGTCTTGGAATGCCTGCATTGCTAAGAGCACTGCTATAATTTCCAGGACATTGATATGCATTTTGGCCTCTTTGGGGGACCAAGTGTCTTGGAATGTTTTTCTCCCAGGAAGTGGCCCCCACCCAATCTGGGATGCATCCATGATCACTATGGCCCTGGAGAATGAAGGGGTGACCTTGTAAAATTTGATCTCATTTAATCCACCACCAAAAGTATTTTTGCATGCATGGGTTAATTTTATTTGGGCTGACATGGGGTGGTAAAGAATTGACCATTGTATTGACAGTATCCATTGAATAATTCTCATATGAAGTCTTGGAAGGGGAAGTAGAATTATGACTGCTGACGTTGACCTTAGGGCTTGTAGAATCAATTGAGCTGAAATTGTGGTAGTGAAGATTATCTTTTTGACCTGGAACCTAATAGTTAGCACTCTTAAGAGAGGAAGTGAAGTTGTCATTGATTCTGTATTGAACACTGCTCCTATAATTCCAGTGTTTGGAATGTAGTTTGTAGTTATCCTCAGGCTGGTGCAAGTCTAGAGCACCTGATTCCATGCTTTTATTAGTAGATGCCTGGTCGGAGCAGTGATGAGCCTGTTGTCTAAATAAAGAAACACTTGGAATCCCTGTAGTCTCAAGTGATCTGCAACCACTGCCATGCATTTGGTGAACATCCTGGGGGCTGTGGTGAGGCCAAAGGGCAGTGTCCTGAACTGATAGTGGCTGGCTCCCAGCTGGAAGCATAGATACCTTCTGGATTGTCTGTTCATTTTTATATGATAGTATGCATCCTGAAGCTCTGTTGAGCACATCCAGTCATCCTTGCTCAAAAAGGGCAGAATGGACAGAACTGTGACCATCCCAAACTTTGTGTGTTGAATTACCTTGTTCAAGATACTAAGATCCAGAACCGGTCTCAATTTCTCTATTTTCTTTTGTATTAAAAAGAATCTTGAGTATTTCTGGATCCTGTTTGGTCTGGTGGGACTTCTTGGATGACTCTTTTTTTTCCAGCAGCTTTTAAATTTCTATTGCTGCTGATTTACTCTGACTGGGGGGGTACATCGGGAAGTTTGAATAGAGGTGGAGGTGGAAGGGAAAAGGGAATTATATAACCTCTGGATATAATCTTCTGCACCCAAGTATCTTCAGTGATTTCAAGCCAGGCTGTCTGATACAGAGATAAATGACCCCTGACTGCCTCCAGAGTGGGACAATTGGGCCTCCTTTCAGAGGTGCTGATTGGGTCTGTCAGAATAAGAATCTCTAGATCCTTGGTTCTGTGGGCCTCCTCTACCATGTGGGTGGTGTCTTCCTTTTGAGTTCCCCCCTCTGCCCCTGGGGGAAATATCTCCACATGGATCTTGGATAGGACCCCAGGATGTGCAACCACTGCAGAGAGGGTCTTTCCATCCTTCTCGCACCTGGAGAGTGTGTCCTTCACTTTCGGGCCAAACAGAGAACTGCCATCAAAAGCAGCATTGATGAATGAGGACTTGAAAGGCTTCACAAAATCACAGAAGCTCATCCAAGCATGGCTCCATATGGATATGCCTGAACCCACTCCCCTTGAGGTACCTTCAACCAATGTGAGATAAGCCTTATGGATGAGTTAGAAATCAATAATAGGGTGCCCAACTGCAATGCCATAGATGCCTGAGCCTCAGCAGTGATGGATCCTGAAAGGGAATTTGATAGTTCTTTTATTAAATCCCTTTGAGGCCTTGTAAAATGGACCGGGTAGTTCAGTGATCTGTAAGTAAATTTCTCTGAAGCATACACACACTTCCCAAATCTGGCAAGTGCCCTAGACTCTCTGTGAGGGGGATGGACAGAGGAACGCTGTTCCGCGGGTTCCTTCTTAGTGGCTGCCGCCATGACTGTGTCATCTATGGCACTCTCTTGCTCCAAAATTCCTTGCCTACAGGTGGTGCCAGGATCCAATCCAGTCTCTTGGCAATTGGCTCAACTGTGTCAGGCTCTTTCCATGCCCGCCGCAAGACCAAATCAATGAGCTTGTCAATGCGCAGAGTCACCCAGGAGGTAGACTGACCAAACCCAGAAGCCTCCAGGAGCACTGACTTCTCCAAGGAAAAGTTTTGGGCTGATCAACTACCCCTTGGCTTTAGGATTTCATGGATGTTTCCAAAGGAGACATCTTCAGCTGGTGAGCTTGGAGACCCTTCCCCTTTGTCGAAATCAGTGTCTTCAGTGATAGACTCCTGAGGGGAATCCAAGTGCTTCCTCTTGCACTTCCTGTCCCTAGGGTCGTCTTTGGTGGGATGTTCTGGAAAGGTTTTGGAAGAAATGGTAATACCTTGCTGGGTATCCTGGAGACTTTGGGTAGGCTGTACCTGGTGGACCAGGATAATGAGGCTCAACATGCAAAGACATGTGAGACCCAGATGGATGATCCAAGGAGGGAGGAACCATCCATCCTGCAGGAGCAGAAATCACCCTCTCCACTACCTCAAAGGCAGACCACTCCAGAGAGAAGGAAGCTGATGGAGCTGAGAATCAAAGCTACTGACCCCTCGTCTCCCTCTGCCCAGAAGTTAACCCACACAAGGCAGAGGTCAGAGCTGAGCTATCCAGTGCCGAAGCTCCAAGCGGCAGAGATGGCACCAAAAACGTTGGAGTCAACTCTGTAACACCTCGGATCCAACAGAGACACCACGGCTCAGAGAGTCATCTGGATCCGAAACCATAGGAGCCAGAGCACTCAGAGTAAGCTTCAGATCTGAAGAAACTAAGATCTTCGGATATGAAGTCAACAGTCCCAGAAGTCTCAGATCCAAGGGTATTGAACCAACTGGTCAGTGAAGGAGCCAAAAAAAGGTGGTGTAGTGCTTATAAAGGCTTCTTGACCTGTTAAGGGGTAGGAGCCAGAATAAATCCCATCTGTATTTGCACAGAGAGAAACTTCCTCATCATCCTGTCCACATCTGCTTTGGTGAAACTCCTGGAAGAATGAGTAGATGCCAGTGATGAGGATCTTGAGCACTGATTTACTTATAGAAAGGGAGAAGGTACACGGAATGGTACGAGATCCAAGGAAGTGAGAGTATGTTGTTCTTGGTAATTGCTTCTTATCCAATAATGTCAAATCTGACAAAGCTGACTTATTGTCTGATGCCAATGCAGCAGCAGCTTTCAGATCCAATTTCTTGGCCTTTTTCCTCTGTGGTTCAGTGGTAGGATCTGAGGATGGTGTAAAGGATCCAGAAAGCTAAGAAGACTCTTTTGCCTTGTGCTTGGGGGGTTGTGCCCCAGCTAACACTTTGAAAAACGAAGAAGGGAGCAATTCTTTTAATATGAATTTATTCTTCCTGTCAGCCAAAGCCCTAGGATTAAATCCCTGACAAATATTGCATTCAGCATTTAGGTGTTGAGGGCCTGAACAATACATTCATAGAGCATAAGAGTCTGAAAGTGGAATTTTATGTCTGCATTCCATACAGTTTTAAACCGCAAACAAAAGTAAGAATTTTTCTTTTTTTTTTAAGAAAGAAAATACCAGTGATGGTGTTGACGCCGCCAGCCCAGCTATCTGGAATTTTGTAAATAATTATATGTCATGTGTGAATATTAATATGATTCATATGCTTGTCTTACAAATTTAAGAGAACTATTTGTCATGTATATATTAAATTACTGGTGCAAAAGTGTGTGTAAAGTACTGAGCTAAAATGTAACCACAGCGTACCTTACTGGAAAAGAACAGAAATGTATATAAACTATATACCTGTGCAAATGTATGTTTTAATAGTAGAAACTGGAACATACAGAGTTAACTTTCAAAACTTCAAGAAAATAAGTTGAAATTAAAACTGCTTTACGATGTACTATAATAAGTAGTTTCAGTGCAGCAAGCAGACACAATGTCTAGAGCTACAAATTTCTTTCTATTGTCTTGAAACAGAAATAATTACTAGGTTTAAAATGTAAAGTATTTTTATTGTTCTGTGACTTCCTACCAGATGCACATCTGAGAGATAAGTATTTTTAACACAGTGGTGTTAGTATCTGTTTAGCCTGGGAGCTGAAGTCAGGTGACATGTCATCCGAGCTACTAAAGCAGAAATGTTGATTATTAATTTAAGAACTCTCTCAGAGAAAGTCTGTGCATTTTGTATCTTGTCTTGGACCTAGAAACATTCACCCAGCACTTCTGCCTGTGTGTTGCTCTGTAAGTAAGTTATTTAGAGCATAGTATCTTTTAGATATAGATAGGAATATAGTAAAGATTAGTTTAGATATTTTCTGTATTTATTTGAGACTGTCCTGCATTGTTGCTTTAAAATATTTCCTGTGATTCTGAACTCTGAAGTTAGTGTGTTGAGTATTGTCTTGTTCTTTTATTTATTATTAAATATATTTAAACCTTTTAATTGTGATTGGCTTGTTTAGAGATATTTAAGCTCTTAGATTATTTGCATATGTATTTGGTGACACTGTACAGGCCACTCCTAAATAGCATTGAAAGTCGTGGTCGCACTTACCATTTGGATAATAGTAACATTACACAGTAGGATTGGTCACCCTTTGTAAGGACCTTAAGTAGTTGATAAGTAGTGGCTCTTGGCAGCTGGTACTACCTTATAGTCTGGGCAGAAGGGGGCATAGCTAGTAAACCTGTGCCAGCCTTTCCCAGATGTGTGTTTGTGTTTATGTATAATTCAAATCCCAAAGTGTGTGTGTGTGTGTGTGTGTGTGTGTGTGTGTGTGTGTGTGTGAGCTACTTTGGCAGGGACACGAAGCACTGGTGGACAGAGAGTGTGCTGGAGGTTTCGGCTTGGCCAGTCAACTGAGATCTCAACCATATAGCTGTGCCAGTGGGGGGGATCTGGAGAAAGAGAGAGAAACCAGCCCCCCAGACTGACTGTGATCTCTGTGTGCTCTAAAGGGAAATTGTACTTTATTGTGTGTGTACTTGTCTTCCTCCCAATGTGTACATCCCTCACTGGTGCTAGTGGTGAGGATTGAGGCTCCTTGATTACTGAGCCAGTGCAGGGGCATCACAGCAGGAGTAGAGGATTCAGGCTGCTGTCTTCTGTAACTGAGGTGCAAAGGATAGAACTACCAGCAATTTAAAAAGTGCACTCTAAAGTTTAGAAAGGAAGGTATAAGAATAAAGAATATAATATTAACAATTATATGAAAAATTCACTTACCTGAGTTCAAACAAGGCTGTCTAGCTCAAGAGCTTAAGGGGACCAGGTCTTCACAGTAATGCGACAAACGATGTTTGTGGAGTGTTAGGGTTGGTGCAATATAGGAAAGGGAGGAGATTGAGAGTTTTTTGGTGGCCACAAACTTTAATAATGACCGAGGCAGATCTGAGGATTGATCTGAACTCCAATTGCTGAGAAATGAATGAAAATTGACAACATCAGATGTTTCATTTTAGTACAAACAAACAATTTCTGCAACTACTGAAGCAATTGGAGTGATAAGTTAAGGCTGTTTCTGTGGAGGAATGATGAAATAATGAAATATGCTGATCGTGGAAATAAGGGTAAAACTTGGCTAGGCTTTAAGGGCCCCAGGGCCATTAGCCGTGTAACTTCCTATGATCCTAGATGACTGTGCCCACTTCTGTTTGACTAGAGGACACTTACTGACATTTTTGGTGGCACCGTTCCAGCAGTAGCAAATTTTTGTGTTTGCCATATCATTTTTGAGGCATATTCTAAAATTATCAGAGCTATGCATAAGTACAAAACAAACACTAGCATTAATGTTATGAACAAATTGCAAGTACAAACCACTAACCTTAAATTTGTGTTCATGGTACAGCTTTAAACATTCACAAAAAACGTTCCATATTCATTATGTATGGCAATTATGGTTGTAAAATTAAAAACTTTAGTTTATTTGCAGACTTATTTGTCCAACAGACACCTGTGAATTTTAACTGAGGAGGGAGGAGGTTGGTAGGTTACACAATTTGGTAGAGGGTTAGCATTGTTGGAAGGGGCTTAGGAAGGGTTAATTATTAAGGGAGTGTAGTGTGTGGGTGGGAAATTAAGTAAGGATGGGTGGGATTTTAGAGTTTATATTGCCAGGATGAGTGCGGTTGGGTATCTTTTGACATTGTTTTTAGGTCAGGTATTATTAACCATGTCCAAGCGACTAGGAATTTCATTGGAGGCCTGGTAGTAGATAAGGAAAGTTTTGTTGTTTGATGTAATGTTTATGTTGTTGCCAATAAGGAATTATTTTTTATTTTGTTTTGTTTTGTAGGCACATGGATTTTCCAGGCTGTTTGAGGTGGTGGGGGATTGGTTGGGCAGTATGCTTGCAGTAGCCAGGGAGCTAGGAGACTGTGTTGGAGTTTAATGGGTATTTTAGTTTACTTCAGTTCAGTATAACTCTGCTTGTTTTCCATGCTTTCCCCTCAATGCAAAATGACTGGATGGTGCCCTATAACTGGGGTTCGGGAGTTCAGACTGCACATTCATCAGAAAATGCATGCTGATTTGCGTATTAAGGGTGGGGAGAAAGTAGCATGTGCCATGGGAGCAATCTGAGTGCCATTTCTCAATTCTTTTTGTAATGGCATTTCAGAAATATCAGGCAACATTTTTGTGCTGTTGCTGGTAGGAAGGGAGCATGCCTCGGAGTGGTGTATACTTCAGATTGCTGTGTTTTTTTGCTCTTCCAATGAAGATCTGGAAGAAGGGGGCATGTTTCTCAGAGGGTATGAGTTTAAGACTGCCAGACTGCCATGAGCAGTCTGTTAGAGCGTTTGTTTTTGACTTGTAATTTTTAGTTCTCTCTCTCTCTCAATCCTTTGTGAGCTGGTGATTTTAAGATTAAAGGGTGGCTTGCACTTAATGAATTCTGATAAACACTAGACATAGGATTTCTCTGGATGCAGCAAATGTCTATGAAGCATAATTTTGCTAGTCTTCTGATAGCTAGGGTTAATACTGCTAATATTTTAATCATAGTGGCTCGAGTGATTGGTCCCCGTTTTGCTCAGATTATTTTTTGGTCAGTACATTATCTCTGAGTGTTATTCTTGAGTTTTGGAAGGTGTGGTGCAGAGTGTTGGGCAGAATGATGGGTGGGGGAGGGGTTCTGTGTGGTATCCATATGCAGACTGAGTGGGTGGTACTCGAGCTGGTCAGGTGAGGAAGGAAGTTGTACTTATTTGCAGTGTCTGGGTGATCTATCAACATGTGGTCAGTATGTTTTTAACTCATTTACTCCAATGGGTCTCAGGAGGTTTGCTTTACAACTTCTAGTGGGTGGACCCTAAGCTTTTTGATAGAGTCAAATTATGTCTTCACGTTTCAAACAAATGTTCATCTCTGAAACCATAGGGGTTACTAAAGAAGAGTAAATGGCAGACTCTTCGGCATAAACTATTTGTATAGTGGTTGTTTTCTTTTGGTTCTAGGTGTTAAATTGGATTTTATAAGTTACTGAAAACACAATAACTATTAAGTTTGTAATATTTTGTAAACGACTTACAATGTCTCAGCAACCCTTAGGTTACACAGCATCATTTTGTTTAGCCAGTATCAGGCTGAGAGCTTCCATATGAGGCTAAGCAGTTCTGTCTGTGCTACTTGGTTATCTAGATTCAGAAAAAAAACATGAAATTTATGAAAATATAACTAAATATTATATGAACATCAATTTATATCTCTAACCTCACTAGACAGGGTCAGTTGTCAATACAGTTGTGATTGCCATCATACAAGCTTTAAGATGAAGTATTCTAATACTTTGTAGCTAACATAGTTTTGGCATTATTAAAGCAAATATGAACAGTCTATATTTGATGCCTAGATGTCTCAGTGGGATGCAAGTATAGAATCACATGGAGGCTTCATTCAGCCGTAATGAGTTAAGGGAAGGTGAATGGCATAATGGTTTGCTATGATATGACTGATATGCATTTTTTGGCCTCTGAGGTTGGGTCTCTGTTGCTCCCTCCCTTCTCCTTCTCCAGGGTCTCATGTGTTTTTTTTTTGGCAGTTATTGTTTGCGGTCATTGTGGTTAAGGTAGGTAGGTATGTGTACAAAAAAAAACTAGGGGCATTGAAGAAGAGGGAAGTTACAATAGGGCACTTTTAGGTGGTGCAGGTATTCATGTTACTAGCATTGCCAGCGGTAAGCGTGAAGAAATTTGTTAGCTTAATATTTGACATACTCTGCTTAGTCGATGGAGTAGGAATATTGCTGTGTTGGTAGGTGAGGTTGGGATATGGGTTATTTTGGGAGTTGGATTGTGGTTTGGAGATGAGAAGGTCAGCACAAGTTATTGGTTTTGGGTGGATGAGTACATATGGCTGATTTTATTATTGGTGAAGGAGCGTTTTTTTGTACAGGAAAGGCTAGAGTAGGGACAGAATGGGGTATTGGCCGAGATACTCATTTTCTGTGTTGCAGAAGTTTGAGATGCAATCCCTAAAGAAGTGTTAGATGCACATGGTGTTCCAGTCAGAGGAGCTGTTTAGAGATGCAGGGGTCCCGACACAGTCACGGGTGGAGCCTTTGATGGAATGGCAGATGAGAAGTAGCAGAAAAACATAAGGCTCCAATGAAGCAAAGTTCTAATAGTGTGGGGAAGAAAGCTCACAAGACGATGGAGGCTGCTAAGAGAGGGGCCAGTGGAGCCTTTATGTTGGTGCATCAGCCCTCTCCAGGTAATGGTGCAAGTGGTCAGGTTGTGGCTGATTTACAAATGGATGTGGCTGGGGTGGATAGAGTGCCAGATTTATTTCAAGTCATAGATGACCCTGAGCATGTTAGGTTGCATGATTTCCTGAGGTTTGAAGAACAGGTGCAAGAAGCAAGGAGAGAGTTGGGTGCTGTAGAACGAGACAGTGTATTAGGAGTATGTAGGGGGAATCAGCAAGTGAGCGAGTGACTCAGGAGGTAGAGCAGGTTGCAGGGGCTAGTGGTTTAGATTTTAGAGGGCAGCCAGGAAATTGGTTAGCAACCCATACTTTTTTGGCAGGAGGGTCTGGGGTGTTTATTATACTTCATATTGCTGCATCTGTCAGTGAGAAGCTATGGAAGAGGGACTGTGTTCATGTATTTGATTTAATTGATGTGTATTGGATGCAGAGGCTGGCAGAGTCAGAGACTATGTGAACTAAGGATTTGGTGGCCGCATTGACCACTGTGGGTAGGAAGAGTCCAAGTAAGTTTTGGGCAAGAAATTGAGAAAGTTGGGTTTTGGGTTTTGAGTTTTTGTGTATTATGTGGCTGCAATTCTAGAAAAAAATGATCTCGGGCTTTGCCATTGTTGCCATATTTCCTTACTAATTGAGAGGCAAAAAGGCTGCATGCAGGGATTGCTTGGCTAAGGGTTGACTATTGTTTTCACAAATGAAAGCAGCTGACAAGTCATTGCCCTGGGGAGGGGAGGAGGGGGGGTGAGGCATGTAAATACTTGGTTGGCAATGATATTGGACCAGTATGTAAGTTTAATCGTGTTGTGGAGGTATTCATGCAGCAGCAAAATGCTGGCACAAGGAGGGGGAAGGTGGACAGTCATTTCAGTTGCCTTAGGATAGAGGCAAGCCACATGATGTAGGTCACTTCAGTCCTGTAGGGAGAGGTAATTGTTGTTGTGGCCAAAGAGGTGTTTTGCTGTTTCAAGGGAAGCAGGGGAGGTAGGTTTTCCCATTCGCCCAGTAACATACATGGGCTTGCCTTTCAGCTTTATCTGATTTTGATGATCGGGAAATGGCTAGAGAATTGATTGAAGGCTTTAATGGCGGGAGTCACTGAACTCAGTTGTAGAGATGCATGAAGGGTTATGTCATAATTTGAAGTCAGTGAAAGGAAGGGAAGGCTCTTTTTTGAAGTTACTGGATAAAGAAGTTGCGGCAGAGACTATTGCAGGTACTTTTGAGGTGCCATCTTGTAGTAGTTACTGCATTTTTCTTTTGGGTGTAGTGCCTAAAAAGAAGCCGTACAAGTTTAGATTGAGTCATCATTTATCATATCCGAAGAGGGTTAGGTGGTTACATTGCCAGAATGGCTGCTCAAATGCAGCATGCATTTATGGATGATGCAGTGAAGGTTTTCAGGGAATTTGAGGATCCTGGTTTGGTAAAATTGGATATCAAAGCCACTCTTACTGATAAGGGAAGAAGATTGCCCTTGGGTGTATGTCAGTGGGAGGTGCTATTTTGATAAGGCAGTCACCGCACGTGCTGATGTTCATTGTGTTACACTGCTGCAGTCATTACACTTGGGTTATCCTGCCGTCAGGCGGTCCCGTAGTCGGCCAGAGTTCCAAAGTCTTGGTCCGGCGTCAGTTGCTGTCGCTTCTTCCCTGACGTCAGTGCGCCAGGGGTATATAAGATGCATCTGATGCCATTTTCTTCAGTCTTTCTTGCCGCGCGGTGCCCGAAGCAAAAGCAGTTCGCAAGTGCCGGTCGGCCGACTCCTGAGATTTTCAAAGTCGAATTTCAGATCCAAAGTCTTCAATAAAACTAAGTACCCCATTGGGGAAACTTTTTTCTTGCCTCAGACCGATGTCAGAAAAAGTTAGTAATTGTATTTCTTGTGGGAAGCAAATACCTCATAAGGACTTCCACTCTTACTGTATTCCATGCCTAGGCCCTGATCACAATGTCGCTAGTTGTCGGTTTTGTGCCAGATTTAACAAACACACTATAAAACGATGTTTTGATTTTGCTTTGGACTACTTTGGCCGAAGGTTCAATTATACTATGCCGTCGGATCAACCGACGACCGCAATTCTGAAAAAAACGCAAAGACAAGGATAAGGACAGGCATCCGAGGTCCAAAACCGACGACGAAGCCTCTTCTAGGCCAGTCGCCGGTTCGCCGGTTCTCAGTGAGGCGCTTTCGCAGCCCCTGACACCTGCTACCTCAGAGCCACAGGCCGCCTCCAACTCTCACGTTGAGACAACTAGGCCTCTGGAAACTCAAGGTATTGGGCCTACGGAAACTAATCCCTCAGATGGGTCCGGAGCCGCTGAGCAGGCATCGGCTTCTGAGGGTATTTTCAGGCCTTCACAACTTACCATTAAAGCAACAGCCAAGACAAAAACACCATTAAAGACAAAGAAGCAAGTACAGCATTCTCCTGGACAGTCCTCCATGCCTAAGAAACAGATGCTTAAAATGGCCAAAGACCTCATTACTCTAATCAGGGGTTCCCATCCCCCTCCTGAGAAAAGGCCTAGTCAGGATACAGACTATGATTCCTCTGATCAGGTTTCCATTTCCTCTGATTCCTCTTCAGACCAGGGATACTCTCTACCCCCCTATGAGGACTCTAATGCTGAAGAATCTATCCCTTCAGCCTCTCCTCCTGAGGATTATTCTTTTGGGGAAACCTTACATACCATGAGGGAGCATTTCCATTGGGAAAGTCAGGATTATTCAGAATCCAAGAAAAGGCTCAGGAACTTCCTTTTATTGCCTCAGCACAGGCCCCTGGCTATTCCACCTGTGATAGATATTGTGGATGATGTGTTCTCTGAATCCAGCTTATCTCCTGATTCTTTGCCCCCTGCATCAGCCAAGCCAGATAGGTATTATAGAGTCCCTGACTCTCACAAGTTTCTTTATAAAAACTCTTCTGCTGATCCAGAAACTATTTCCCAGGGTCCCAGAGGGGTTAAGGCTTCCATCGCAAAAAATCCAGTCCCCTCTGACAGAGATTCCAGAGCATTGGATAGATGGGGGAAGAAAGTTTACACTTCTGCAACTTTAGCAGTAAGGGCTTTAAATTTCCAGTGTCACATGCTTAAGTACCAACAATATTTAATGGCTCAGTTAAAACAGAAAATGCTTGCAAGCTCAGTAGCTCCTGACTATAAAGAAATGCAGGATTTATTGCATGCATTTGAACAGGTGGGAAAACATACTCTGCAATGTGGTTTTGATTCCTTAGAGGCCTCTTGTAGAGCCGCAGTTACAGTTTCTGTGATTCGAAGACATGCTTGGTTAAAAGAACAGAGTTTACCTGACCATGTTAAGGCAAAATTATTGGATGCTCCTTTACAGCATGATACCCTGTTTGGTGTTAAGGCAGAAGAGGTATTAAAGAAAATGGAGGAAAAAGCTAAATCTATGCAAACAGTCAAAGATTTCTTACAGGTACAGCCACCTCGATTTAGTAGAAATTGGCCTACAAAGAATTGGTCCTTTCCAGTGTCAGGCAGGCCACAGAGAGGCAGATACAGACGCCTAAGAGGCAGATCTCAACCCCAAGGCTCTTAACAGACAACGACAGTGGGGTACCTCAACCCCAAAAGGAGGTGAGGACAAGTCTCAACCTTACAGGAAACAGTCCCAATGACTTCCCCCTTCATACGCCAAGCACTTCCCTTTTGGCAGCCCCCTTAGGGGGAAAATTAGCACTTTTTTCTCAAAATTGGCAAACAATCACCCAAGACAAATGTGTTCTGAATATTGTGTCTCAAGGTTACAGGTTCCACTTTCACACTTTATCAAGGCTAAAAGGAATGCCAAACCTTCCACAAAATCAATGGGCAGAGGCTCAAAAACAAATTTCAGCCCTCATAGACATGAGAGCTGTTCAAAAAGTACCACAGCAGGAACAAGGACAAGAATCTTACTCAAGACTCTTCCTGGTCCCCAGAAAGGACAAAGCCTGGAGACCCATACTAGACCTTTCAACTCTAAATACTTACCTGGATGTTCCGAAATTCAAAATGTTGACACTACAGCAGCTTCTTCCCATGCTGGGCAAGAAGGCTTGGCTTGTTACTCTGGACCTCAAAGAGGCATACCTGCATGTCCCTATCAGACAAAATTGCAGAAGATACCTCAGATTCAAAGCTGGTACAGTGCACTTCCAATTCTCTGCACTGCCTTTTGGCTTATCTACTGTGCCCAGGGTCTTTACCTGGCACCAGTAATTGCATTTTGCAGACAAAAAGGAATTCAAATATATCCATACCTGGACGACTGCCTCATTCAAGCAGAGACAAAGGACATTCTTCTAAAGCATCTGGCGTTTGTAAAAAGGTTGCTAATTTCTCTAGGGTACACAGTAAATGAAAAGAAGTCAAAACTAGTGCCCTCACAGCAGATAATATTCCTGGGTGCCAGCTTAAATACAATGGCCCAGATGGCTTATCTCACGCCAGACAAACAAGGACAACTGACTCAATATTTTCAATTACTGGCAAAGAAGTCCCCTCTCCCTGCAAGAAAAATTCTGCAGGCCCTGGGATTCATGGCATCCTGCATACTACTAATTTCATATGCCAGACTGCATATGAGGAAATTACAGTGGTACCTAAAAAGTGTTTGGGCTCAACACTCTCACAATTTAGAAGCAATAATACCAATAATTCCCTGCCTACAACAGGAGTTTTGATGGTGGGCACAGGCATGTCACCTCAACAAGGGTCAGCCTTTCACTCTACCCACAGCCAGGCAGACTATAACAACAGATGCTTCGGATTACGCCTGGGGAGCACACATGGCAGGAAGATGTATTCAGGGCAAGTGGACCACAGACCAAATGCATCTTCACATCAATCAAAAAGAGATGTTGGCTGTTCAGAATGCCATAACAGCTTTCGAGGACCTTCTGCATCCAGGACAGTTATTATTAAAGACAAACAATACCACAGTAATGTAGTACATAAACAAGCAAGGGGGCACTCATTCTTATCCCCTATGCAGGCAAGCCATGACCTTGTGGAAAACAGCTCTAACTTATCAAGTTCATCTGCAAGCACAATTCCTGCCAGGAAAGAAAAATACTCTGGCAGACGATCTAAGCAGAAATATCATGGACCCTCACAAATGGAAATTGAATCCACAAATCCTCAGCATGGTAACGCAAAAATGGGGATGCCCAGACATAAATCTTTTTGCCTCCCCACTGAATTGCCAACTACAAAAATTCTGCACAAGGACTTACCACACACAAGCATGGAAAGTGGCTGCTCTCTCATTCAGCTGGAAAAACCTAAAAGTGTATGCCTTCCCACCACTGCCTCTCCTTACAAAGGTACTCCTAAAAGCCAGACAAGAAAAACCACAGATGATCCTGATTGCTCCAGACTGGCCACACCAGCACTGGTACCCAATCTTAAAGAACTTAGCTCAAGGCCCACCATGGATTTTGCCTCAAATTTCACACCTTCTGACTCAACAAAACAATCAGATACTGCACGGTCAGCTCAAAACCCTAAACCTGGCTGCATGGCAGATTCATTAGTTAAACAGGCAACACCTCTCTCTAAAGCTGTTATTGATGTCATTTTGGAGGCCAGGAGGCCTAGCACCAGGAAATCTTACTCAGAAAAATGGAAGAGATTCTGCACCTGGAACCAGGCTCGAAGCCTTGAGCCTCTTGTCCCAAACATTCCTCAGATTTTACAATACTTAACTGAGATGCTGGACAAAGGCCTATCCTTCTCATCAATTAAGATCCACGCCTCTGCCATTTCAGCACATTACAACACGGATCCTCCTTTATTCTCTCATCCCTTGCTAAAGCAGTACCTCAGAGGAGCTAAAAACATAAGACAGCCCCGGAGAGCACCAACACCAACTTGGAACCTCAATTTTTGTTTTGGAAAAACTGACCCTGCCACCTTTTGAGCCAGCCAATACAGCCGATCTAAAATTTTTATCATGGAAAACAGCTCTGCTCCTGCAGTAACTTCAGCATGAAGAGTCTCAGAGCTACAGGCATTAATGGCAGTAGAACTTTTTATTATTTTTCATCAGGACAGGGTTTCTTTAAGAACAAACCCTACCTTTATGCCAAAGGTGGTATCTATTGTGGCTCTTAACCAAACCATCCATTTGCCAACGTTTTATCCAAACCACCAGAATAAAGGGGAGAAACTTCTGCACTCTTTGGACATACACAGGTAGCTACGCTTCTGCTTGGACAAAACAAAAGCTTTCATGAAAACTGAGCAACTGTTTGTAGCATATGCTGCAGGATCACAGGGCAAGGCTATCTCAAAGCAAACTATCTCCAAATGGATAGGACACTGTATTCATTACTGCTACACACAGCATGGAAAATCAGTCCCTAATAACATTAGGCCACATTCTACCAGAGCAACAGCCACTTCAGCAGCCTTTCTCAGAGGAGTACCAACCAAGGAAATTTTGGAGGCTGCAACTTGGGAGTTCAGTGCACACCTCTACCAAGCATTACCACTTGCCTCTTTACTCTAAATCCAGAGCAGGATTTGCCACTGCAGTTCTGCAGGGCCTCATAGCCAATCATAATTCTTTATAGAGCAGCCACCCAACCTTAGCTTTGGGATTCTACCCAAGTGTAATGACTGCAGCAGTGTAACCCGATGAATATAGTACAGTTTTGTACCTACCATAAATGTAGATGTTCGAGTGTTCACACTGCTGCAGTCCAGATTACCCTCCCTCCATCCCCTCTGTCCTAACTGGACTTATCTATACCTTTCTATCCTATACAACCTTTGTGGTGTATTTGCTTGTAACTGAAGGTATTGTTTTTAATTTATATATATGTTTTATTAGCAATATGTATTGCCTACCTACTTGGGGGCACCTGACATCTGGGGCAAGAAAAACTGAAGAAAATGGCATCGGATGCATCTTATTTACCCTTGCTGCACTGACGTCAGGGAAGAAGTGACAGCAGCCGATGCCGGACCAAGACTTTGGAACTCTGGCCGACTACGGGATCACCTGATGGCAGGATAACCCAAGTGTAATGACTGCAGCAGTGTGAACACTCGAACATCTACATTTATGGTAGGTACAAAACTGTACTTTGCCCGTGCTATATTTGATTAATTCAGTGTGGCACTGCAGTGGAGGCAGAAGCGAATCTTTACTCAGAAGGCAGTCCATTATTTGGATGATGTTTTATTGATTGAGGAAGGTCAGAAGGGAGTTGAAGGGGGGGGGGTTAAATATGTATGGAATTAGGGGTACCACCAATGCAAAAGGAACTTGAAAGTCCAAGCAAGGTGGTAGATTTTCTAGGGTTGACAGTGAACAGCCATAGGCATTTATTTTGTTTGCCAGGGAAGTAGTAGCAAAGGTTGAGTGAGTGAGAGGGAAGGATAAGGTTAGAGCATAGCTCTCAACCTTCCATCTCCAAAATGAGGAACACTAGCCCTCATAATGTGGAACAAATGGGCAAATGTAGAACACATACTAATGGCTTACCAACAGTTTCAACTAGGAAGGCCAGTAAATGGTTAAATATGCTAGTTTTACTTATAAAGAAGCTCTTTTAATGAATTAATATGATTCATTTCTATTTACCATGGATTTCACTTAAATAAATTCCTAACACTGAATGTGTGACAAAGTCTTTCAGTGTGGAACTTCCAGGAACTTTGAGGAACATGAACGTTTTAAGACCCCCAAATGAGGTATGTTCCTCGTAATGAGGTACAGTTGAGAGGTATGGGTTAGAGTCAAAGAAGCCGTGAGGTGCTTTGTCTTGGTTTGTTTAATTTTGTGTGTAGGGCAGTAGTGTTGAGCAGGACTTTCTGTAGATCATTTGCTAATTTGTTGAGGTGGAACGAGTAAGCATCATTGGGTCATGGTTACCTGAATAGTGAAGGAAGATTTGAGTTTGTATTCAGTGTTTTGTTTCACTGATGTCTGTTTTTGGCAAGAGGAGTGGTTGACTGTCATGGATTTACATCTGTTTAGAGATCCATGAGGGCACATGGGATGGGAACAAAATTTGATGGTGATTGGTTTTCAGTAGGCTGGCCTGCAGAGTGGCTTCAGAATGGAGAAGGGATTTGGCATTTTTACAACTCATGCCTATTTGGGCAAAATCAAGTGGTCTAAAAGAAGAGATGGCAGAATAGGAGCGTGATTTTCCTTTCTAACAACAGTACAATTTTTCAGGTATTAGTTGATGCTGCAGAGTTTGTGAATTAAGTTCAGTTTTTTAGCTAGGCATGTTCCTGGACATTTTAATGAAATAGCTGACAGTCTTTCTTGATTTTGGCTTTGCAGACTTCAGTTTCTAGCATCAGAGGCAAGTCTGGAATCAGTAGTATTGCTGTATGTGATACGGAACGTTAGATAACTGTTGCAGGTTGGCTGATTCAAAAATCTTTATCAAATTCCACATGAAAATTGTGTAATGCAGCAGTTGCATCATTTTTATTCTTTTGTGAAGTAATTGCCGGCTTGGGATAGGCAGTGGTCATTTGTCTTGTTAATGAGGCACTTGGTTTATAGGTGACTTTTTGATGAGACGGGATGATTAGGGTTCATTTAACGGATCTCACTGCAACTACTAGGTGACCAGGATGAAAAGGCATCACAAAAGCTAGGTTGATTAATAGAATGATTAAGAGTTAGGAGAGAGTCAATGGTCCAAGAGAGGACAGTTGTTTTCCTATAAATAAGCAGTGGTTGCAGGTGTCATTGAAATGTTTTTATGTGGAGATTGTATGGTTTGGGTTGCATTGGCAATATTTACGTGCATGGGGGCGTTTAGGATGGGGGAATTGGTGTTGTGGAGAGATGTTTATAGCACAGTGGTGATGTGGTTGCAGCAATCTAAGAATAATCAGGTGGGGAGGGGTCATAAAGTAGTGTTGTACAGCAACATCGATTGGTTGTTATGCCCAGTAGCATGGGCGGGTCAGTTGCAAAGGGTATGTAATGATGTAATGTTGCTTTGGATGAGTTTTTTTTTTTCCTGCTGGCAGACAGTTAAGGCTATATTGGCTGTGCAGTTTGTATTCGAGGTAAGGAGAGTGTTGGAGAGTCAGCTTGTTGCAGGAAATAGGTTATTGGCCCATTTGTTTAGTGTAGGGGGGGTTTCTGACTTGACTGAAGATGGAGAATCAGTGGATTTGATAGCTGTGAAGATGGTCATCTATTTTTTTTTATCATATATAAGACAGTGGTATTTTGGTAGTTTTGGTTAATTTTTTGTTCTTATTTTACATGTGGAAATACTGTCCTGTTGGATCATTCTTTTGTTTTTTGGGCAAAGAACTTTAATCAGACCCAGAGAATGCTTGCTGGGTTTGTAACAGGACTGCCGGAAGATGTCTTGGCATGTTATCAGAGGGCTAATGTGGCAGAACATGTTGAGTAAACTTGGTGAGATGCAGGCAGTGTTAGGTATTCCATATATAGTGGTAATTCCTGCACGTGGGAATGTTTTGGCTGGATGCCTATGAGAAAAATGTTAGTGCAGATAACTACTGACTTCACGAATTTAAAACGGAGATTTCCACAGATGTTTGTGGCTTGGTTTGAGGTTGCACCTAGATTGGTATGGAGACAGGTGGATAAGTTGATAGGCTTGGAGAGAGAGAGACAGGTGTTTTTTCAGTCATAGATTGCCAAGGGTGTTAAAGAGATTAAGTTTAAGTAACTGAACAAAGGGATTTCGACAATAAGGATGCGAGCTGTTACAGGAAGGATGGAGTTCACTCGACTTATTTAGGTTTGAATCTGTTTAATGCACATTTTTCATTATTCTTGCAAGATTTGGTTAAGGCGTTATGAAGGGGGGCAGCCAGCAGTGGCAGGCTGTCAGATGGAGTAAAGGGGGTCGCCTCTTTTGCCCCCCTCCCACAATTGAGGATTGGCTGTTCAGAAGTGAGTGGTGGTACACTGCTCCAGAAGTTCAGTTTGGGTTAGAGTTACATTGCAGTGGTATGTTTTGGTAGTGTTTTTGTCTCAGGATTCTTTGGAGAAATAGTTGAGAAATGTCTTAAGTCTTACACTCATGAATGTGCTAAAGTAAACAATTCCACATGTTTAGAAGCCATAAAAGCAAAAGCCTACAAAGAGCTCTGTCTAGTCACAGTTTACAGTCTTAAGCAAGACTGAAGAGTGAAGAGAACTTGTGAGCGGATATTGATATTGAGTCAAAAGATCTGCTGTATAATGTGGATCTGTACTGTGCAGTACTTTTAAGGTTAAGCAGCCTGGTATGGGCAGAATTGCTATTCACCAAAAGACACCGCTTATCTACTATGCTTAAAAATATCTTGCAGTAAAATCTTATGTAAACAATCATTTTGGTGCTACTAAGAAGCATTTGTCTAACATGTTTAATTCCAGTATAGCACACTGTTCCCATTGCACTGTACAGCAGTGTCAAAATAATTGTTTACAAGTAATTTTGCTACTAAATACTTTTACTCATTCACTCTAGGATCCCTGGGCAGAATTATTTTTAAATATAATATTTTTAAATATCATTTTTTTAAATATATCTAGACTGCGGTGGTGGTGCTGCGGTAGCGTTGTCGCCTCACAGTTAGACGTTGCCCGTTCGATTCTCAGAGCGTCTTCTGTGTGGCGACATGCGTGAATGGGCGTTCCTTCGTTGAAGGTTGTGCATTAGGCCCTGCAAGCCAGCATGTAAAACTCTACTGCCAATCATTAGCGGACAGGAGTTCCACTGTGGCGACCCCTAACCGGGAAAAGCCGAAAGACATAAACATTTTTTTAACTATATCTGAAAACAAATAATAACTGGGCTACAGATAATATGACATTGTCAAGACTAGCTTGGTTTGAAATTCTGGAAGAAATAATCAGCTTTCAGCAAGGAATATTACTTATAGTAGGTGGGGACCGGAATTTGATTTGCAACAGTGAAGATGTGTCTGGGGGCACAAGAGTGAAAATATAATGAAGGAGAGTAGTTTGTTAAAGAAATTTACAAAAAAAAAAATTAGAAAAAATATTTGACATGGAAGATGTGAATTCAAAAGGGTGGAAATGAAAGAAAGAGAGATATGGTTAAGACGTAACAA
The DNA here is from genome assembly GCF_019279795.1 of Protopterus annectens. NCBI lineage: Eukaryota > Metazoa > Chordata > Ceratodontiformes > Protopteridae > Protopterus > Protopterus annectens. The sequence continues at coordinate 10,280,671 of NC_056742.1, forward strand.
AAATTATTTAGAGGGGCTGACAAATGTTAAAGTATTGCAAAATAGGTAAATCTTACAGAACAAGAAGAGGAACAACTGCAGAATGTTAAATGGAAAATAAAGGATTACATCAGCAATATGCATGAGTTTGGAAAGATTGCTGTTAAGCAACTGTTTTTGATAATAACTGCAGAGCACAAAATCTTTTAGGAGAACGACTGAGGCAGCAGAAATTTGAAAGGGCTGTCACCAAGCTTAGGGAGCATATAACAAGGAAGATAACAAGGGTCCTGTAGAAGTATTAGAAATATTTCGGAAATTCTGTGAAAATCTGTATAAAGCAGAGAAATATGGAAATTAAAAAAGGTACAAATGGAAATGTTTATGAAAGAATTAAATATGCCAAGGTTAGAGGTAGAGGAGGCTCAATTACTAACAGTTATGATAGGAGGTGGTGAGATAAAAATGGTGATGTATAATCAAGTACAGGAAAGTCCCCAGGAATAGATGGTATTCCTGTGGAAGTTTGGAAGCTGGGATTGAAAAAAAAAACTGATAAAGTTCTGGAGGGTTTTGTTTAACAGTATTTTAAGAGGAGGAGATGTACTAACATCCTGGAAGAAAGTGTTGGGAGGTGCAATACCTAAGGGTAAAGATCCATCAGATCCAGCTTCATACAGGCCCATTTCAATACTAAATCATGATTTTAAAGTGTGTATGTCCATAATGGCTAAAAGAATTGCAAAAGTGATGCCAAAATTGCTAGATATGGATAACTGTTTTTTTTTTTTTTGTTGAGGGGAGGGCAAGCATTTGACAACATTAACAGAACACTGATGATCCAAAGGGAAGCAGAATGTAAGAAAATACCACTGCTGTTGGTGGATCTCAGTGCAGAGAAAGCATTTGCAGAGTAAGCTGGGACTTTGTGAGCAGAGCAATGGAAGCATTTGCATTCCCTTATAAGTTCAGAGGTGTGTACTAGGCTAATGGCTTTGGAGCCTACATAAGCCTAGCCCAAGAGGATTCCCTGGCATCATGCTGCCCAAAGTTAGTTCCCAGTGCCCCTGTCAAGCAAGGCCACTGAAGTGATCCCCCAGGGTGAACTTCCTATTGCCCACCCATTCGGCAAGATTTCTCTTAGAGGGCCAGTGAAGTGCTCTGCTTGACGTGAATGGGAAGTTTGTTCCAGAGTATGGGAATTCTCTGAGTTAGGAGTCTGTCCCTCCAGCATGCTCTGTTTATTGTGGTAATGAGGTTTAGGTCCCTGGAGCGTGTGGCACATAGAGATTGGGATTTCTTTAGGTGTAGCATGTCTAGCAAGTCTTGGTCAGACATGGCTTTGTAGGTCATGCAGAGATTGCCTCTAAGTAGGCGATAAGAGACAGTATAGCTGGAGTTGTTTTGAGTCTGCCCATATAGGGCATGTGTCTAAGGCCTAAGATCCTCTTAGTGAGGTATTTTTGTGGCCTTTTCAGTTGTTATAGGTGTCTAATGAGGTACATACCAAATGGGGCGTTGTATTCTATAATAGGTCTAATGAGGGCCGAGTAGAGAGGGATTATGACCTCTTTCTTCCTGGATGAGAAACCTTTTGTAATGAGATGTGCCACATAGAAGGACTTTCTGACTACAGTGGCAATGTGGTTATCAAAGGAGAGGTTGCTGTCAACCTGTGTCCCCAGGTCTCTTATCACACCTTCCGTGTTTAGTGGACTACCGCCTATGTGGTAGTTCATGGGCACCAATTTTTTCCCAAAGGGAATGACAATGCACTTTTTGGCATTGAGCTTAAGGCCATGGTTCTGGCACCAGTCATTGGTGTCAGTGAGGCCTTTTTGTAGAATGTCTACATCAGCTGGAGAATCAATAATGGCTCCCAGTTTGCAATCATCTGTGAACTTGGTTGGCTAGAGTCCCTTTGTGTTGGCTTGAACTTCAGAGAAGTAGATGCCAAACAGGAGAGGACCTAGGACCGATCCCTCTGGGACACCACTTGTAACTGGTCAGTAGTCTGATTTGGAGTCCGCTACTTTCACAGTGTGGGTTCTTTCAGTGAGCCAGTTGGCAACCCATCTTATGACATGGGGGTTTATGCCTAGTTTAGTGAGTCTCTTGTATGACTCTTGAGTGAGGGATGGTATCAAAGGCCTTGGCAAGATCTAGGTAGGCTGTGTGAACCATCTTGCCCTTATCCACAGCTCTGGTAACAGACTCGAAGAAGTCTGTCAGGCTGAGCAGGCATGATCTACCATTCACAAACCCAAACTGCATGGGGTCCAGAGTTTGGAGAATCCCTATGTCCTTATTTATAAGGTCCAAGATGATGCGCTCCATAGCCTTACATATCAGACTCTTCAGGCTAATGGGACAGTAGTTCCTAGGGTCTGTAGTCGCTTCCCCTTTGTGGAGTTTGATGACCGTAGCAGTGCACCATTCAGTAGGAACAAAGCCTGAAATAAGGCTGTGATCGAACAGGGTACTCAGATGTGGTGCCAGTTCACTTTGTAATTCATGTAGAACACAGCCAGGGATATCACCAGGTCTCATGGAAGCTGTTTTCTTGGCTTTGGATAGTGTGGTTTTTACCTGTGTAACCGTGATAATAGGGACTTGGTATTCCTCAGGTATTGTGATAGGCCCTTTAGGGGGTGAAAGGGGGTAAAGTTCACACTTAACCTGTCTGCCAATATGTTGGCAATATCAGTTGATTCTGTATATGTATTGCCATTGTGCTGTAACTCAGAGCAGATCTGATTATTGCCATGTAGATTCTTGACCCAACTATAGAATGCCTTGTGGTTGTCTTTAGAATCTGCAGCAATTTTGTTTTCAAGGCTAGCTTTAAAGGATTTGATGATGGATCTCAGTTTTTTGCTGAGGCTGACAAGGGAGTTTTTCTAGTCTTGGGACTTCACCCTTTTTTGCAACAGTTTTTTCCTTCTGTTGTAGAGTTTATTTATGTTTGGGGACCACAGGATTGGCTTCCTTTTTTTGGAAGAGAGCGTATTGGTTCTGTTTGGTATGACCCATTCCATGCACTTGTGTATGTGCACATACAGTGTATTGGTGTATGATTCAGCAGTCATGCACCTATTTTTCATTTGCATGGGTATCATGAAATTAGCCACCTCTGCTTTTAGAAGTCCAAAATTAGCTTTGGAGAAGTTTTTTTACAGTGGTTTCCTTTAAGGGGGGGGGGGTGAGATGTGGATATCCATGGTGATTAGCTTGTGGTCAGATCTGACCAGGGGGGAGTTGATTATTGGTATAGAGCAATGGTCACCCATGTCAGTAATGACCAGTCAAGGATGTTTCTACCATTGGTGGGGGTAAGAATGAGTTGGTCCAGGGCGTTGGAATTAATGAATTCCAGAAAACGTTGAGCAAGTGTGTTGGTACATGAGTAATTTTTCCAGTTAATGGATGGGTAGTTAAAGTCTCCCAGTATAAGGGTATTGGGTTGTACTTAAATAATTTCCAGTTTATTTAAGAATGTGAAGTGGGAGCCTTGGGACATGGTGGGTGATCTATAGCAGTCTGCAACCTGGATTGCAGTTTTACCCAGTGTTAGTTGTACCTGAAGTATCTCTAATGTGTTATGTTGGGCTACTTGTCTGGAGGTGTGCATATCCTTTATGAATATGGAGACACCACCACCTTATAAGGTTGATTAGGAGGACATGTGAGGGATCAGAGTTGAAAATTAAAGTGGGTGGGGTCCTCTCTGATAATGTCTGCTTGAGCAGAGGAACCATTGTTATTTGTTGTATTTAGAACCATTGGCAAAGAAAATAAGAGACTCAGAAATTCAAGGTTGTAATTGGTATGATAGTCAAGAAAAGCTGGCTGTATTTGCAGATGACATTATTTTATACCTGACAAAACCAGAAAGGGAGACTCCAGTGGTGTTTAACATATTGAGACAGTCACACATCTTTTTGGGATACAAAATTAATGAAGCTAAAACAAAAGCATTAGCAGTAAATTATGTACCCACATACGAATTGGTTTAGCAGTATCCGTAGTTATGGGGACATGTTAAAATGAAGTATTTAAGAGTATGGATTAAAACTGAATCTAGTGTGACAGCTAAAGATATGTGGGAAGAGACTAAACATAATATAATACAAAAACTGAGAAAATGTAAGCTCTATTGTATGGATATCGATAGTAAGATACAAGCAGTTAAAATGTTTTTAATCCCTTTAATTTTATAAACAAGTCAGGTATATTTTTATCAACCAATGGTGTAGGTCTGGATAGCAATTAGTAAAGAGCTGAAGGATTTTATCTAAAAGGGATAGATGGCAGGAGTCATGTGGGATAAACCTATTCTTCCAATAGAACAGCGCAGATTAGGAATACCCAATTTGAAGGGTTATTTCAGAGCTACACAGTTAAGGCTCCTATACATAACGCAAACAGAAAACTATAATTCAAAGTGGAAAGAGGTGATGATGAAACAGGAGAGAAGCTTAAGAAACAAGCAGAAACTGGGATTTTGGTTGCAGACCTTTAAGGAGAATAACAATAATCATACAGAATATTGTATTCATAAAGTAGCAGAAAGTATTCTAAGAACTAAGCCATCATGGGAATGGAAAGTGGAGATTCTGCCACTTGGGATGACTGCAGTTAGGGATACAGACAATAGACAAGAGGTGGTATTATAGAAAACAGGCAAAGGAACCAAGGTAGTGGGAGCAAATAACTAGAGAGGGAAGGTAATAGAATGGGAAGATGCCAAGAACGTATTTGGACTGCAGGTTAGTGATTGCCTTTCCTATCAAGGATTGATGTTCAGAGTATAGGCAAGGAGAAAGAAATGGAGGGGGGGGGGGGGTTCCAAAATGAAAGACCAGCAGTGGTAGAATTTTTAGTAGAATCTAGAGTGGAAGTTGCCGTAATGAAAGGAATAATTAGTAGAGCATATAAAATATTGCATGATAACTATAAAAAAATCAATCAGAGGAGGTTAGAAAGGACTGGGAAGAGAGACTGGATAAGCAATTCACAAATAAACAATGGGAGGATGTATGTATGTCTCCTAAATATGCAACAAAGTCTAGAAGATTTAGGATCTTTCCTTGGAAGTGTATACTTGGGTATTTTTATAGCCCAAGTAGACTCCAAAGAATTTTTCTTCAGATAGACAGCAAATGTTGGAGGTGTGACGGGAAAGAAAGAGGTAACTGGGAACATATGTTCTGGGAGTGTAATGGGTTGGCAGACTAGATTCCCTGCAGACTGCCCTGTCAGAGATGCTGGGTGAGCAAATTTGTGCAGTTAAGGAAATTACTTTTTTGAGCTGTGATACAGAATCAGAATTGCCTAGACAAAGGCCTTGCTGAGTCTAATTATGATGGCTGCCAAAAAAGCAATTACTATAAAAGGGAAATCAAAGTCTAAACCAACTTTACTGGAAGTAGCAAAGATGGTAACAGAGATAAAACAGCTGGAACTGGGATCTTTAGAAAGGGTAGGAGCAAATTATATAAGGAAAAATGGGAATTGTAGGATCAACACATGCAGAGTAGGAACGAAGTTAACAAGAAGGCAGAATTTGAATGAGCTATACAATGGTTGACTGAGAATGACTAGATGTATTAAAAGTGATGTGCAATGTTCGCAGCCACAATTGTGTTGGCATGGTTTGTAATGTGAAATGTTTGCAACTGGGATTGTGTTGGTCTGGTTTATTTTCGTTTATATAAATGTAAGAGTGCCTGTATCATACATGATAATTTAATAAAGATGTTTCTTTTCAAGAAAAAAAAATAGCTTTGTTTAAGTTCCGCTCCAGAGTTTAAACTCTAGCTAGCAGAATGAGATGCCAGAATTTCAGCGTGTTCAGGAGATACAAGCTCTTGCCCATCTTGTAAACTGACATGCTAACTGTGAACTGTAAATGTGAGAATGGCATGGCAGAAGAAAAAATACCTTTCTTCTGAGACAGTTAGCAATCTCATTGCCTCTCTGGTATATGGGCAGAACCCAGATCTTGAAAGCAGTTTACCTTAAACTGTCAAAATTGTAAGCAACCATACCATGTGTCACACATTCTTTAGAATAAAAACATGCAGAGTGGTTCTAAAGTGGCATCACTTTGTTTATGCAAGCCTGAAAAATCACCAGAGATTATAGGAAATGTGTTGACTCGGTTTTCATTATGAGGTTGCCCTTATGGATGGGAAGGAGATGCTTGCCTATCCCTTGTTTATGTACTACAATTATAAGGTATACAGAGAGTTGATAAGGTGTTGATGCCTTTTTATGGAAAAGAATGTGCTGACCTCTGAGTATATTCTCAGGGAGACAGGGGATGTGAGTATGCCACCCACCCAGGAAGTTTCCCCAGGTGGATTGTCTCTGTGATGTATATGTACTCCTAAGCAGTCTGGCTGCTACTTGGCAAATATAGAAAATGTGTTGTGGTCACAGATTTAAAACCTGCTTGTACAGTTTTCGACCGAACATCCTAGTTTGGAATGATAAGCTGCAAAGCAGATTGGTAAAGGTAAGGTTAAGACAGGTGAGTTAGCATCAATTGTATTGTAAATCTACCCTAAAAAGGCATATGCTGAGAATATACAATGTTAGTATGAAAATGTGTTACACAGGAGAGCTGATATGCTGTGCTTGCAGTATATGGTACCATTGAGAAACTGCTAAAACTAGACCTTCCATCATACCTCTGAACTGTCCAGATTTGTACAGAATGTCCAGATTTTTGTCTCATATTTTTAGTCTTTTCTTCATAAAGTTTGTGGTTTTCTGGGAAGTCATTGGTGACTGAAATCAGTAAATAGACATTTGAGTTTCAGACTTCATACCCTTCAGAAAATGTATGCTAATGCAAAATGTGTTGTTCTGTCAACTTTTTAAGTTGATAAGAGCGATATTTAAAAGTTGTACCCCCATTATTTTTGTCTCTGTCCAGATTTCTTGCATTGAGATTGAGAGGTATACCTTCCATTCAGTTTTACTGACAGATAAACTATTTCATGCAAAGCCTCATAGTCCTCAAGCAAGAGAACTCTTTTTCTACTCCAGTTACATGTTAGCTTCCCCATCCAGTTGCTGGTGATAAGCAGTAAATTCAGTCTTTTATTTCAGAGGTTTGGCATCCTGAAATGCTCCACTTCGAATGTTTAGTGAAACAGGAAGTGTGGTTTGAGCAAAATGTGAAACAGAAGGTAACAGATATAATTGTGTGGCATGTACGAGCGAAAGAGTTAGGGTGTTAGGATACAGGAGGCAATGTGTAAATAATGGAGCCATGTAGAAGGGCAAAAATGAAGTGGCTCAATATGAGGCAGGGATTTATATCAGTTGTCTGTCAGTTTTCATTATGAAACAGAAAAGGAACTGCACCTTAATGTCATAATATGGACAAAACATGGCATTCTCAGCACTGGCTGTCCATTTGTAATGGCGAGTCTAGGCAAAAAATTGGTGTCAGGGGAGAGGAGATTTCTGGGCAGCACTGTAGCTGTCTGGGTAAGATCTCTGCCTCCCAGATCCAGGGTCTAAGGTTCAGTCCTGAGCTGTGCTCACTGTGCGGAGTGCATATGTTCTATTAATCTCCATGTCTGTGTGTGATGTTTCTGGGTATTCTTGTTTCCAAACATGCTGGCTGACTGGCTAAACTAAACACACACACACACACACACACACACACACACACACACACACGCGCGCACACACACACACACACACACACACACACACACACACACACACACACACACACACACACGCGCACACACATGTATTTACCCTAGCCTCTACGACTAAACACGACTGAAAAATGTACATGGATCAGCTCATTTAATCAGTCAACAAGTAATACAGCAGAATTGTTACCATACAGAAAGGAGGAGTATAGCTATGAATGCCCTTTATGGAGACGCACCACATCACCCAAAACGTAAGAGCTGTACCATCTACCACCTTCCTGAACTTTTCCTTAAATAGTCTCTTGATCATCCTATGCAGATGTGATCTCATTTTTTTTTCAGCTGTTTCTTTGCCTGTTTACATTTTGAATCAAAACATCCAGCGCTGACATTTTACTTACTTGTGCTACATTTTTCTTAGTTTGGTCTTGATAATCACCCAGTTCCTACTTGTATCTCTAACAACATGTTTTACTCCAGATAGTCTTGTACACAGTGGGTACTTTGGCCCAAATGTAGAGCTTCATACTTGCTTTCAGTGAATGTGAACTTCCAAACTGCTGTATTTCTGCTTAATTATTCAACTATCCCATATCCTTCTCATACTGCAGTCCCTTTCTTGTACAATAATACCTATGTCTGTACCATGTTAATTTACTTTGCAGACACTGAAAAGTTTTGCACCTAAGAAATACCTCTGTGGAACACTGCTAGCCACCAGCCATTTCTGAGTGTGTTCATTTCACTAATGCCCCTTGTGGCATACTCTTTCACCAGTCTTAATCCCACACCTGCACCTTCCAGCTTTTCTAAATGCTCCTTGCACAGTACAGAACCAAAGACTCTAGGGAAAGGTGCATCGAATGAAATATCTTTTATCAAGTTGCCCAGCACCCCATTCATAAAATTTGATCAATTTTGACTGACAACTTTCTTTTAACATGATCCCATGCTGATTGCAATCCTGAAGATGATTGCTCAAAAAATCTTCTGTAAGGATTTTCTCCATAACCTTCACAGGCACTGCAGTTATATTCAAGAAGCCTGTGGTTTCCATGCTTTTTTCTGCTACTCGTCTAATGTGTGAGAACACCATTTGCTGTCTTCCACGCCTCACTCTTCCCATTAGTCAGTTAACATAACAGTCTGTTGGAAACCTGAGTCAGGGTTCTTACAACACACTGTTCAAATGTTGTTAGCACTGTGGAATGTTACTTAGCTGTCCCATTTGTCTTATTGTGTCTAAGATGTAATAATGTTCTGTGCCTTCTCTCTTTCTGTCATGTGCCTATCCACTGCTCTTCCTCTCTTTACCACAATACCTCCCAGCACACAGTCTACTTTTTTTTCATTTTTTTTTTGAAGAACAAGACAATATGTTCATTTAGTTCCAGTGTGATCCTTCTTGACTGATATCCCTTCCTCTGTTAAATTAATTTCCTCTCGTTATCCTTTTAGCATTATAAAAACTTTCATTTATGATACCTTCTGTGAAACAATTTTTCAGACTGTCCTTTCCTTTGCTCTTCTGCATGATTTTGTGCACTGGCCTTTGTGTGTGTGTGTGTGTGTGTGTGTGTGTGTTTAATGTATTTATCTCCAATAACTGCTCTCACATTCTTATCCAGCAATAGGGGGCCATCTTCTTTGTTGTTTTCTTTTGTTCAGTATTGTCTTCAAACACTCAATAACTCTATTCTGTGTCTTTTCCATCAACTGTCCACCCCATAATGTGTCTGAGTTCTCCAAAGATATTCATCGTGTTTCACTGTTGCAGTCATGACTGTAGGGTTCTCCCCTGCCGGCAGGCAGCCCCAGGTCGGCCAGAATCCCAAAGTCTGGGTCCGGCGTCGGTTGTTCAACCATGCTCCCTGACGTCAGAGCGCCAGGAGTACAAAGCTGACAGCCGACGCCGTCTTCTCCAGTCTTTCTTGCCGTGCGGTGATAGCAGTTCGCAAGTACCAGTCGGCTGACTCCTGACGAATTTTTCTATATACTTCGGTCCGAAGACTTTCTTCTCCACTCAAAGCTAAGTACCCGTTGAAACTTTTTCTTGCTCCACTCCGATGTCAGAAAAAGTTAATAATTGTATTTCATGTGGGAAGCAAATACCTCGTAAGGATTTTCATTCTTACTGTATTCCTTGCTTAGGCCCTGACCACGACGTAGTTAGTTGTCGGTTTTGTGCTAGATTCAATCAACGTACAATTAAGCAAAGGTACAATTTTGCTTTTCATTACTTCGGTAGGAGCTTTAACTACAAAATGTCATCGGATACGGTCCCGGCTACCGGAGTTCACAAACGTCGCAAGGATAAAGACAGGTCTCCAAGGTCCAAATCTGATAGTAGTGCACAAGCAGAGCCAGCTTCAGGTTCGGCCGTCGTCAGTGAGGTGCTTTTGCAGCCCCTGTCCTCGGCCATTTCAGAACCGATGGCTGAAGCGGACTCTCATGAGGAGCCAACCAGGCCTTTAAATATTTCTGTTGCAGGACCTTCGGACAATGCTCCTTCGGATGGGTCCGGAGCCGCTGTACAGGTACCGGCTTCCGAAGGGGTTTTCAGGCCTACTCAGCTACTAGTAAAGGCAAAGCCAAAGGCAAAGACTCCTTCTAAATCAAAGACTTCAACACAGGCCTCTTCTGAACCGGCTCCCAAGTCACAGAAACAGTTACTGAAGATGGCGGAGGATTTACTTACTATGATTAGGGGTTCAGATCCCCCTCCAGACAAAAGGCCAAGGCAGGATGTTTATTATGATTCCTCTGATCAGGCTTCTGTTTCCTCAGTTTCTTCTTCTGATCAGGAATATTCTTTCCCTCCTTATGAGGATTCTGATGCTGAAGAATCCATTCCTTCAGCTTCTCCCCCTGAGGATTTCTCTTTTGGGGAAACTTTGCATGAAATGAGGGAACATTTCCACTGGGAAGGACAGGAGTATTCAGAATCCAAGAAAAGACTGAGGGATTTTCTTCTTCTTCCCCAACATAGACCCCTGGCTATTCCTCCTGTTTTGGATATTGTGGATGATGCCTTTTCGGAGGCTAACTTAACCCCTGACTCTTTTCCTCCTGCTCCTGTTAGCCTGATAGATATTACAGGGTTCCTGATTCCCATCTGTTTTTATACAAGAACCCTTCTGCTGACCTGAAACCATTTCTCAGGGTCCTAAAGGAGTTAAGGCCGCTTCTGCCAAAAATCCCATTCCTACTGAAAAGGATTCTCGATCCTTAGAAAGATGGGGCAAAAAGGTGTACACTTCTGCTACTTTGTCCATTAGGGCTTTAAACTGTCAGTTTCATATGCTTAAATACCAGCAATTTCTCTTGTCTGTCTTAAAACAAAAGCTTACTTCCATTTCTGCCTGTGCAGATGATAAGGAATTACATGACTTATTGCATGCCACTGAACAGGTTGGGAAGCATGGTTTACACTGTGGATTTGATGCCTTGGAGGCTTCTTGTAGGGCTGCGGCCTCTGGCACAGTCATTAGAAGGCATGCATGGCTAAAGGAACAAAATTTACCTGAACAAGTAAAGGCTAAATTATTGGATGCTCCTGTTCAGCATAATGTTTTTGGATCAAAAGCTGAAGAGGTGATTAAAAAGATGGAGGATAAGGCGAAATCCTTGCAAACAGTTAAAGATTTCTTACAAGTACAGCCACCTAGATTTAGCAGGAATTGGCCTTCAAAAAATTGGTCCTTTCCCACTTCAGACAGGCCTCAGAGGGGTAGATATAGATGCTCCAGAGGTAGGCCTCAAACACAAGCTGCTTATAGACCAAGACAGTGGACTGCTTCCACCCCTAGGGGAGGAGAGGACAGGTCACAATCTCAAAGGAAACAAACTCAATGACTCCCTCTGTTGGGCTACAAGAACTTCTTGCCTGGAAGCCCCTCTCGGAGGAAAACTCTCTCTTTTTTATTAAAATTGGACTCAAATAACCCAAGACAAATGGGTTTTGGATGTGATTTTAAGAGGTTACAAATTCCATTTTCATACCTTGCCAAGGCCAAGCGGATGGCCAGACCTTCCAAAACATCAATGGACGGAGGCCTTAAACCAGGTGGAAGCTTTTTTGGCTATGAATGCCATAGAACTGGTTCCTCTTTCAGAGATGGGAAAAGGTTTTTACTCAAGGCTTTTTTAGTCCCAAGGAAGCAAAACTTATGGAGACCCATTCTGGATCTGTCGGTCTTGAACACCTTTCTAGAGATTCCAAAATTCAAGATGCTTACTCTACAGCAGCTACTTCCAATGCTGTCCAAAGATGCATGGATGGTAACTTTGGATTTAAAGGAGGCATATTTACACATTCCCATCAGGCAGGATCGCAGAAAATACCTCAGGTTCAAGGCCGGATCGAGGCACTTTCAATTCTTTGCGCTGCCCTTTGGATTGTCTACTGCGCCCAGGGTCTTCACCAAATGCCTGGCTCCAGTAGTAGCTTACTGCAGACTCAAGGGAATTCAAATTTACCCTTATCTGGATGATTGTCTAATTCAGGCAGACAGCAAGGATGTCTTACTCCAGCATCTAGAATTTGTACAGAACCTCCTCAAGTTCCTGGGATTCTCTGTAAACATAAAAAAGTCAAATTTGACACCATCACAACAGATAACTTTTCTGGGTGCACTTCTAAACACCACAACCCAGATGGCATTTCTGACATCTGAAAAACAATTACAGCTGGCTTCAACTTTCAGAACCTTGGCAACTCTAACTCAACTATCTGCAAGGAAATTCCTGCAGGCTTTGGATTACATGGCCTCCTGCATCCTTCTCGTACCATATGCAAGACTACACATGAGGAAAATACAGTGGTACCTAAAAAGTGTATGGTCTCAGCATTGCCACAGTTTAGACATACTGATCTCCGTCCTTCCTTGCCTTCAAAAGGAATTTCTTTGGTGGTCCAGGGCATGTGCTCTAAACAAAGGGAAACCCTTCCGTCTGCCTCCTGCCTCTCAGATTCTAACCACGGACGCCTCGGATTATGCTTGGGGAGCCCATTTTCAGGGCAATTGTTTGCAGGGCCTTTGGACAAAGGATCAGAAGCACCTGCATATCAATTTAAAGGAAATGTTAGCCGTTCAGAAAGCTCTATTGGCCTTCAGGAATCTTTTACAACCAGGACAACTGCTAATATGGACAGACAACACCACAGTTATGTGGTACATAAACAAGGGGGATCTCATTCCTACCCCATTTGCAGACTAGCCATGGATCTATGGAACACAGCTCTAGCTTGCAATCTGGATCTTCAAGCTCAGTTTCTACCAGGGAAACAGAACTTCCTGGCAGACAGTCTGAGCAGAAAACTTTTGGATCCACACGAGTGGATGCTGGACACCAAAATATTCAGGATGATAACAGCAGTCCGGGGATGTCCTCACGTAGACCTCTTTGCATCCCATCTCAGTCATCAACTACAGAATTTTTGCACCAGGACTTTCCACAGAGAAGCTTGGAAAGTGGACACCCTGTCATTCAGTTGAAGGAACCTCTCGGGATATGCCTTTCCGCCTCTTCCTCTTCTTCCACGGGTTTTATTGAAGATAAAACAGGACAAGCCCAAGATGATAATCTTGCTGGCTCCAAATTGGCCTCGGCAGTTTTGGTATCCAACTCTAAAAAACCTATGCCTGGAGCCCCCTTGGGTTTTACCTCAGTCTCCGAACCTTCTGTCCCAACATCAGGGTCAGGTTCTACACTCTCATGTCAGAACTCTCAGCCTGGCGGCCTGGTTAATCCAGGACCTTTGATTTCTTCTTTACTGCCCAGGCAGGTTATGGATGTCATTTTAGAAGCCAGACGTCCTAGCACTAGAAAATCTTATGCTGGAAAATGGAAAAGATTTTGTTCCTGGATGCAGGCTCAGGATTCTGATCTTCTTCTTCCTAATATTACTTTAATTTTACTTTACTTGACAGATCTCTTACATAAGGGTCTCTCTTTCTCTTCCATTAAGATACATGCCTCTGCTATTTATGCTCATTATAATACAGACCCTCCCATCTTTTCCCACCAGCTCATGAGACAGTTTCTCAGAGGAGCTAAGAACTTAAGACCTCCTAGATCTCCTCCCATTCCTGCTTGGGATCTCAACTATGTTTTGGAAAATCTAACCTTGCCTCCTTTTAAGCCTGCTGCCTCTTCTGACATCAAGTTTTTATCTTGGAAGACAGCTATCCTGTTAGCCCTAACCTCTGCCAGGAGAGTTTCAGAGTTACAAGCTCTTATGGCTGTGGAACCTTATATTATTTTTCATCAAGACAGGGTATCTTTGAGGACTAATCCTACCTTCATGCCTAAGGTGGTTTCCAAAGTGGCTTTAAATCAAACTATCCACTTGCCAACCTTTTTCCCCACTCCTCAAAATAAAGGGGAAAGGATCTTACATTCCTTGGATGTACACAGACAACTACGTTTTTACCTGAACAGAACCAAGGACTTCAGAAAATCAGAACAATTGTTTGTTTCTTATGCTTCAAGTTCCCAAGGTAAAGCCATTTCAAAACAAACCATTTCTAAATGGATTGCTCATGGAATCAGATTTTGTTATTCTCACCATGGAAAGCAAATCCCAGGGAGTATACGGACTCATTCCACCAGAGCTGCTGCCACTTCTGCAGCCTTCCTCAGGGGAGTTCCTACCAAGGACATTTTGGAAGCTGCAACTTAGAGTTCAGTGCATACTTTTTCTAAGCACTACAATCTACCTCTCTACTCTAAGTCTAGGGCAGGCTTTGCCTCTGCAGTCTTGCAGGACCTTTTAGCCGCCCCTTCCTCTTTATGACCACCTCCCTTTCTTTCAGCTTTGGGATTCTACCCTACAGTCATGACTGCAACAGTGAAACACGATGAACATAGTACAGTTGTGTACACCTACCATAAATGTAGATGTTCCAGTGTCTTCACTGTTGCAGTCTGGGTTTCCCTCCCTCCTGTCCCCTCTTGTTTTTACTTCTGTGTATTTCCTTTTTTCACCATTCTTCTGAGGTGTATTTGCAAAGGTTATGGGACCTTTTTCATTTTGGGACTCCTGACATCTGGGGCAAGAAAAACTGGAGAAGATGGCGTCGGCTGTCAGCTTTGTACTCCTGGCGCTCTGACGTCAGGGAGCATGGTTGAACAGCCGACACCGAACCCAGACTTTGGGATTCTGGCCGATCTGGGGCTGCCTGCCGGCAGGGGAGAACCCTACAGTCATGACTGCAACAGTGAAGACACTCGAACATCTACATTTATGGTAGGTGTACACAACTGTACTTTCCTTGTCTATCCCTTCCTTGTCTAAAGTACCATACTGTCATCATTGCTATTGGTTTCTTTGTTTGCTTGCGTATCTTAAACTACGCAGTGGCATGATAACTGTTAGGTTGTGGAAGTTGTACTTGAACATCAGACTGAACTCTTCAATATTTAAAACATTCAGCACACTTTTCTAATATATTCTTGAACTGACTGCCTGAACCAGTAATTATGATGACTTTAACTAATATGGAATCTCTTTTTTTTAGTTCATGCAAATGACAGACAGGGTCCTCCCTTGTGTGTGGTAGTCAGTATGTTGTATCATCCCAGAATTGTTCACTCCCTTAATTACCAGTGCAGTTGTTTTATATTCTGACTTTTTATCCTTGTAATGATATTGTTTGTTCTCACTTATACCCTAGTTGATACATTCTCTTTCCCTGTCCTGTTTTCTTAATTTCATATCCTGGCACCTCCACATCCCACATTCTGTCAATGTCCATTTTCAGTAATACCAGTGGGGTGTACCCTTGTAATGAGCTATTACATGTGGCTGCATGTACAATTCAGCCAACTTCTTTGCCAAGCTCTTAGCATTACACAGTAAAACATGCCAGTTGTGTTTTTATCATTTATCCATGGATGTCTCTGTCTTGAATTAATACCCGTTTCTGCTTTTATCCACAACAGTTCCATTTCCCATACCTTGCAGTTTAAAGGCGTAATCCACAATATTCCACCTTTAAACAATGTTTTTTCTGTTAGGAATGAGAGATGAAGGCTTGTTCTGGTGTACACATAATCTTTCTGCCAGGCAGTTATCCATCCCTAACTACACCAAAACCTACTCTGTGTTCCATTACTTCTCGAATTCTGTTCTTTCCTTAAGCACTTGCTGATAGAACCTAATGTACTTGCTGACGGAACTTAGCCCTTCAAAAAATTAACTTCTGAACCCCACTCTTTACATTTCCTTGTTATTTCTATCCCTGTTTGCTGTAGCATGCACGACTTCTGGTGGATCCTGTGTTGTTGTGTCTTTCGGCTTTTCCCGGTTAGGGGTCGCCACAGCGGAACTCCAGTCCGCTAATGATTGGCAGTAGATTTTTATGTGCCGAGTTGCCAGCCCAGACACACAACCTTCAACGAAGGTATGCCCGTTCACGCATGTCTCCACACAGAAGACGCTCTAGCTGAGAATCGAACAGGACAACGTCTTACTGTGAGGCGACAATGGATCCTGTGTACCAACATTAATTGTCACACGTATTTACCCCTTTAACTTTAGAAGTTAAATTTTGTTAATTATAAATGGCCACAGATCAGATTTCGAACAGGACAAGTAAGATTTCATAATAAATCTTTCAACAGACAAGTAAAATTTCATAACTGTAAATAGATTGGATTCAAACTTTGAACAAGACTAGATTCCAAAATGAAGGGAAAAGAAAAAATTTACTTTATATTTCTTTGCTGTAAAAGTATAATGTAAGCCATAAAGAAGATTCTGCTTGACCTGCCTTCTTAATTAAATCTTAACGATCACTGCTGATGCATTTGTTTTCTGCCTAAAAGCGTAGCTGACAAAGACAGCATGAATAACCAGAAACAGTCAGATACCTGCACTCCATTCCTGTAAAGATAAGGGTCAGAATAAAGCTTAAATGATCATGATAATTTGCCTTTGAATTTAATTTGAATTGTACTCCACAAAGGTCTCCCTGTATCATTCTTTTTTTTTTTTTTTTCATATAAGGAGGGAAGCAGTGTGTGTGTGTGTGTGTGTGTGTGTGTGTGTGTGTGTGTGTGTGTGTGTGTGTGTGTGTGTGTGTGTGCACGTGCGTGCCTGCATGTGTGGATGGGAATGTTGAGTAATACATTTATGCTTCAAGCCTATGTACTGTCTTATGGGAAAAATGCTTTAGAGAAGCGAGATGTATGATCCAAAACTAAGGAGTAAAGTTCAGAAAATTAATTAATATTTCTCTCTCTCTTTTACTACTGCTCCAAAAGTAAACCCATGATTAACCCTTATCTACCCAGCCTTTTCTTTATCTCTCTCTTGGCGCCATCCGTCCAGACACAGAATACAAGATGATTGATTTCTGGATGATATGTACTGCTTTGTGATACTTCATTTATCATCAGATTTCTCTCTCTGTCTCTCTTTCTCTCTCTTTTTTTTAAAACTTGCTAAAGCTTTAGAAGTTCCCTTATCGAAACAAGGTTGATGATTTCCAGCTCTGCTTCAGACCTCCCTTCCTATCTCAGACAAGAGCTCTGAGGAAGGATTTGGAGTTTGTTAGAGATAACAAATATCGCAACTTGGAATTTTTTTTTTTTTTTCAGTTTGAAAAGTAACAACATCCCCTGTTATCGTCATCTGGCTAATTTACTGAGTGCAGATTAACATCCAGTTGTCCTTCAGATACTGATGTGACTGAGCATGCTCCAGGCTAAAGGTGGTACCTTGCATTCAGCAAAGGAGTCAGGTAGCAGTTTGAGGTATAGAAGACCTTTGCAGAAATGCAGACACCGTGTTTCCATTTTTCAAAGGAGTAAACAAATGAGGTCTCGCTCTGTTCCTTCCTTGCTGATAGTGCCTTCTAGTACTTTAAGTGAGTTCAGCTCTGGTAGTTCAGAGGTTGAAAACAAGACCGAATTTGAACTGTTGTAGGGAAATCCATGTCTTGTTGTAGGTACTACTTTATGTGGTAGTGAACTGATACGAGTTGTGTATTTTACACTTAACTAAAACTTTAAAGCAGTACATTTTGTGCAGTGTTTTTTTCATAGATTTTGTACTTCCCAGTTATACCATGTGGCAAATAGTTAACCCATCTATCCTATATAGAGTACCTTTATCAAGAAAACTCCTGCAAAAGTATTAGTAATGGTGGAAATTTTGCTTCCGTTTTTGAAGTTTGTTAAACTCTGGAGTCTGTAAAACATTACTTGTAATGCAGCAGTGTAGTAAATCTAATAGAAATTATGTAGACACACGAAGGCACAATTAAGAAGTAAATTACGACTAATTTGGAATGATGTGTAACAAGTGCGTTCTAGCTGAACAGAAATACATAAAGGACTAGCGTTTTTGTAGCTAGTAGGAGTTTACAGAATGCATTTTTTTTTATTATATCAGGAGACAGATACAGTGAGAAGTCACAAGAGAAAAAAATACGTGTACTAAAAGAATTAAAAGGAATAATGTGAAGTCAAGTGCTAAAAAGCTAATATAGTGTTAATAAGTATAGGTATGTAATTGTGAAAATTTAATTTAAAACGTTTTCTAGTAACACCTTTAACATCCCATTTGAAGCTGGTATCACAACAGATTTGTATGACTTTTTTTAATTCATGTGTCTGGAACCACTTCCATTGAACTGTGCTGCATTATGTAACATATTACTCACGCAGGTAGCTGTGGGATGGAACCCAGAGCTCTCTGATCTTATCTTAATATAGACAAGTTTGTAGACTTTTGACTTATGGATATGCTGCACTGAGAGTGTCTGGGACTAAGGAACTGAATAATTTGCACTGCTGCACATGCATAGTGAACCCCCAAGTGCTTTTCAAAGTGTATTTTAGTAATGTGAGAACTACTGACAAAAACACAACTTGATACTGAAAAATCCGTCTTTTCATCCCATGTTAAGTGCATTGAGTACCCTTTGACCCCTAAGTGAATACATTAGAGTTTAATGCAGAGTGTATCTGGCTTATGTAGTGAATTACAATGTAATATTTCAAGAAACATGAAATGAACCTGTCCTGGTCTTTAAGCAGATTTTTCCTAAAGTACTGTACAAAGAAGCAGGTTAGTGAACCTGAAGCTGCCTACTTTTTTGAACAAAACATAATTTATAGCATGACAGCATAAAACAAGATGTCCTTCATTTCACATGTTGCAGTGTAGGGGCGGACGTCAGATCTCCCATAAGGATGCCCATGACCTCTGCATTTTCTGCCAATGGCTCAACCACGACCATAAATCCTGCGCAATTTGTCAGGTCTTCCTTCCAAAGACTTCACAGCCGTCTGCATACCCTAAATATTTATTTTGAAAACCAGCATCCTCATCGTCTGGCTTTGGAGATGGAAGGGCCGTCCAGTCAGAGCGTCGAACCTCCTATGAAGAAGGCCAAAGTTTCCAGGCCTGAACCTACTGCTGCACCTCCTTCACCAAATATTTCCTCTGTGGCCGACGTATGACTGGAGGAACGCAAGGATCCAACCGATTCAGGTATAGCTGGTACCATTCTGGAGACCGCAGAACCTACGACTAAAAGCATGTCTGTTGAGGTTATGCAGGTGTTGGGCGCTGACAATGAGGGGAAACCTTGGCTTGCTGTGGATGTCCAGACCAGCTCTTCTACCATCATTGAACCATCTGATCGTAGGCACTCCTTAGTTCCTATGCCCTCCAGACCTGTCTCTTCCTTAAAAAGAAAACAAAAGACAAAACATGTCTGTCCACCTTCTGAAAGCCTGCCTGATTGGTAAGCTTTCAGTGACCGTTTCCCCTCTGGCGAGCCTCTCTGGTTATCAGCCCTAGGCCTCAGACTGAAGATCCACTTGAAACTGAAGACTCTTCAGATTACTCTGCAGAGGATTCCCTTTCTTATGTATTTCGGATGCCTTCCCTTCTTGGGTATGCCTCCCCAGAGGAGGACTCTACTGAGACAGACTCCCCTGGAGAGGACCTCACTTTTGGAGAAACCGTCTCCTGTATGAGAGACTTTTTTTTAAATGGGACTCCACTGAAATTACTGATATCCAAAAGAGGTACTATGAACTCTTACAAACGGACACCCCTTCACCTTCTGTCATTCCACCAGTCTTACCAGCCTTTTTAGGCACCTTCAATGCAGCCTCTAAAAAATCCTGATTACCAATCCCCAGCCCCAAGAAGGCCTGACAGACTTTTATAAGGTACCAGAAGGGACCACATTTCTAATTAAATGTCCTGTTGCAGACCCTGGCATTATCTCAGTGTCTGCAGACAAGCCCTCCAGACTACTACCCTCCACCTCTGTCCTTCCCACTGATAAGGACAGTAAGAGCATGGGACACATTGGCAAAAAGGTATACACCTCTGCCACTTTGGCCTTTAGGGCTTTTAACTACCAGACTCGCATGTCGAAGTATGCCCTGGCCCTTTTGTCTCAGGTTTCTAAACTTTTGGCTGATCTCCAGACTCTGCTACTAAGTCTCAAATATCTAACTATTCTCTTTGTCCTGTCTAGTGACAAGAGACTTGATTAGATGCAGTTATGATTCTGCAGAGGTCTCAGCCAGATCTGCAGCTTCTGCCTCAGTGCTCAGAAGATACTCTTGGCTGAAACTCCATCCCTTACCTGATGATATCAGGGCTAAACCTCTGGATGCTCCCCTAGACAATTCTGCCCTATTTGGGACCAGAATGGCAGAGCTTTTTAAGACCCTTCAGCAAAAGGGAAAAGAATTAGAGGATTTAAAGCATTTGTTTGTGTCCCCAATCCCTAAGTTCCACAGGAATTGTCCCAACAAGACTCAGTTCGTCAGAAAACATTCTGCTCCTACTCCACATTCTAGGAGCAAAAAGAGCTTCAGGAAGCAGCAGCCTCCTTCTAGGCCTGCTCAGACTCCAGTTTAAGACAGGGCAGGTAGTCTGTGACTACCTGCCTTTTCCTCTACTTCCCCCGCATTGCATCTCCATCTCCCAAAGACTCTGTCACTGTCTTCCCGTCTGGCAAAGTATTACCTCAGGCAAACGGGTCTTAATTAGAGAAAAGGGTTATTTAATGACTAGGATCATCCCCCCCTCTTTAAGAGGCATCCCACAGCCATGAAAGGGCCAACTACCTCTTTTTCAAACAGTCTTGGACAGCCTCCTCTCTCAAAGGACTATCCAACCCGTCCCTCTGTCAGAGAAGGGAAAGGACTTTTACTCCAGACTTTTCCTAGTCCCGTGAAAAGATGACCCATGGAGACCCATCCTGGACCTCTCAGACCTCAACCTCTTTCTACAAGATGTCCTTCAAGGATGCATCTGCAGTCATCACATATGGGTTGTCCTGCCTCAGGCAGCCCTTCGGTCGGCCGGATTCCAAAGTCTGGGTCCGGTGTCACCTTTTGCATGCTTATGCTTCAGACTCTTTTTTTTTCCCCTGCTAATGTCTCTGGCATTTCTGGCCACTTTGGACATCAAAGATGCATATGTGCGTATTCCTATAAGGCCCAATTACAGTAAGTATTTACACTTCTGTGTGGGTTCCTCACATTTTCAGCTCTCTGCTTTACCCTTTGGACTATCTGCTGCTCCAAGGATATTTACCAACTTAGTGTAGGCAGTCTGTTACTGGAAATGTGTTCTTTTAAGTGCAGACTAGACAATTAGTCTAGTTCGATGTTCTGGGTTGGGTTTCGTTCTTTTATTGTTTCAGTGAACAGGATTTTCACTATTATCATCTTGATCGTCTGTAATTCGACTATAAGGGTCTTCGATATTATGACATAGATCCATATATATATATATATATATATATATATATATATATATATATATATATATATATATATGTATATCTTTTTCTCTACCTTGATGTATTTCTGTGAATTGATGTTTTGTTTTCCTTTATTTGTGTGTACTTTAAGTGGACTGTGGAGTCACAGTTAAAGTTTTTTGTATCATGGATAAGCCTACTGGATTCAAGCATTGCTCGGAATGTGGGCACAAGATTCCCTATTCCAGTGTGCATTCTAAATGTGTGTATTGTTTAAGGCCAGATCACCTGTGGTCAGATTATCGGATTTGCAAGGGATTTAACTCCCAAGCTGTCGCTGATCACAGGAACAAACTCATTCTAAAAAGTCTGTTGCCTGCTTCATCTTCATCATTAGGGGCTCAAACCCCATCAGCCAGTCTTTCTGGGTCATCGGCACCAAGGAAATGCTCCCATAAAGTCTTCCAAGAGCTTCCTCAGAGCCTCCGACTAAATCTGCAAAGACCTTGGATCCAAAATTTTCAGATCCAAGACCCACTTCTGTCCCATCCTTGGATCTGACAGGCACCTCTAATGTGACTGCCTCTCCTAGGCCATCTTCTTTCACTTGGGATCCAAAGACCTCGGATCTATGCATTAGGACCTGAACTCCAGAGTCCACCATCAGGGCAGTTTCCCCAACACTGCCCTCAAAACTTTGTCCAGACTCCAGGCCTACATCGGCTGCGCCTTCTAGGTCTTTCAGGAGTCTTATTGGATGTTGATATGGACAGGATGATGCAGATATTTCTCAAAACTCAAATCGAAATAGGGGTGTTTTCAAATTCATCCCCCATCAGATCCATGAGTATCCCCGCTACTCTGATTCAGTTTCCTTCTCCAATCTGACTGGTAATTTCAGAGTCCCAGGATCCTAAATACCTGAGAGAGTCTGTGTCTGATCAGACGATGGCTACTCTTATCAGCTCTGCTCTGATGTCATTGGATCAGACTGGGTCTCGGATCTGGAATGTCAGCATCAGATCTGGAGGAAGGGTTTCAGTTCCAACCTTCTCAGACCCGTCCCTTCCTCTCATTGCTTCAGCCCTCAACAACTCAGGTCCAATTCTGTGTGGAGACCACGGATCCAGGCTGGTTCTCATCCATGCTTCTTCAATGGTTTCAGCTTTGTGGGAAATGGGAGTAGTTTCTCTGGATCCATTGGCTTTCCAGATTGTGGAAAGGGCTTTGTCTGTTCACAGAGAACCAACTTCTTTTGCCTGCGATCCTCCTCTTCGACCTTCACTGGATCTGAGTGCTGAGCCCATCATCCCTGTCCAGTGTCATCCTGTCTCAAGGAGCCTCCAAGTCCCCCCCAAGGAAGCCACCCTTTCTTCTGATACCTCCCTTGAACATCCCACAGAGAAGGTTCCTCAGAAGAAAATGTGCAAAAGGAGGCACATTGACTCCTCAGTGAAGTTACTCACTGAAGACACAGACTTTGATGAGGGAGAAAGCTGTCTACCATCACTACCTGAGGATGTCTCCTTCTTCGAAGGAGACATCTATTCTTAGGCAGAAAGGTGGCTGTTTGGCCCATCCTGCTTCTTCTGAGGAGTTTGTGTTTTTGGAGACCTTTGGGATGCAGCTGTCTACGTCTTAGGTGACCACCTCAGTGGATGAACTCATTCACCTAGTTTCGTGATAGGCTTTGAAGGAGCCAGACACTATCGAGCAAATCCCCATATGCCTGGACAAATTTCTTGTTCCCTCCAAAGACAGACTTCATTGGTCCAAAGGTGTCCCTGTTGATGCCGTGGTTGAGGCAGCAGCCACTAAGAAGGAGCTAGCCGAACAGAGCTCCTTTGTCCATCCACCGAACATGGAGTCTCGAGTGATGGACAGGTTTGTTAAGTGCATGTATACCTAAGCTACATTTGCACTGAGATTGTTAAATTATTTTGCACATTTCACTTGATTGCAGAGAGATTTGGTCAAGGAGCTTCAAGGAGCTATCCAATTCTTGCTGAGACCATGTTGGATGAGGACTTCAAAAAAGTATCTCCCCAGTTGGCTGTTCTCGTGTCCATGACTAACTCTTTCATGAGGCCGTTACCCCTAGGTCAGCTGGCTTAGGTATTGCAGTCAGAAGTCATGCCTGGATGAAGCTCTGTGACTTTGCAGAACCTTTCAAGGTGTCCTTTGTCATTGCCCATTTAGATGACTCCTCTTCATTTGGGCCATCCATCAGAGAAGCTCTTACCAGCAGCAAGCAGGAAGGAAAGACCTTGTTTGCCATTGGGATCAAGTTTTCTACCCCTCTTTGCACTTTTTCCAGAAATCAGCGAGGTGGTAAAAAGACTTGGTTTTGAAAATCTCTAGGAACTTTTCCAGGTCAATGCAGGAATTCTTCCTACAGAGGCAGAGGAGGAAGTTTGAGTGGTAGACACCACCTCTGAGGCAGAGGGGTTGGCAGAATCAGAGCTTTCATAGAACCTTTCTGTGCTAAGTCCTATCAGTGCTCCTGAAGCGCTGCCCAGCTGTCCATCTCTGGAGGCAGTCGGGGGTCATTGCTCCCTGCTCCTAAATGCCTGGACCAATCTGACAACAAATTCCTGGGTGCTAAGCATAATATCCAGAGGTTATTACATTCCCTTTTCCCTTCCACCTCATGTGGAACAAAAGAAACACCCCGACATACCACCCAGTCAGAAGGAATATGCAGTACTGCAAAAAAAAGTGTCATCCAAGAGGTCCAAACCAAGGAAAGAGGATTTGGAACTTACTCCCACTTCTTTTTAGTGCCAAAGAAAAAGGGGAACCTAAGAGCCATGCTAGATCTGAGCAATCTAAAGCAATATGTGAAGAAGTCAAAGTTCCAGATGGTTGTGATTCAGTCCATTCTACTGCTGTTGCACAAGGAAGATTGGATGTGTATGATAGACTTTCAGGATGTGTATTATCACATCAAAATAGACATACGCTCCAGATGTCATTTGCACTTCAGTCTGGGAGCCAGTTATTACCAGTTCACAGCTCTGCCCTTTGGACTCACCACAGCCCTCAGGATGTTTAGCAAATACAAGGCAGTAGTGGCAGCTCACCTGAGACTGAAAGGATTCCAGGTATTTCCATATTTGAACGACTGGCTTCTAACTGCCCCAACCCAGCATCAACTACTTCAGGTCAGGGACTATCTGTTCTGGAGCTTCAACTCCCTGGGCTTGACTGTATATCTTACCAAATCAAATCTGTCCTCTGTTCAGAGGTTGGAATTCATCGGAGGCTTTCTAGATACAATGCATTTCTTACCATCTCGCTGATTTCTGGAAAAAGTGCAGAGAGGGGTAAAAAGCTTGATCCCAATGGCAAACAGGGTCTTTCCTTCCTGCTCACTGCTGGTAAGAGCTTCTTTGATGGATGGCCCAAATGAAGAGGAGTCATCGAAAGGGGCATTGACAAACCAGGTATGGGGCATAATTTCTTTACCATCCCCGCTGGTGAGACTCATACTTCAAGCTCTAGCCTCAGCCTCTATATAAGCTGCCATCATCCTAATACCCTTAACAAGATTCTTTATGCAGGTCCTCCAGTGGGCCTTAGCTGTTCAGTGGTCTATTTTTACCAGCAATTATCTGTTCCTATCACGTTAACTCTGATTTGCAGATGACATCTTTAGTGGTGGATTCATTCAGATGACCTGCTCGTGGGTAGTCCATTCCTTCTTCCTCCCCCCACAGCCACAGTGACCATGGATGCTTCCCAACTAGGATGGGGCATTTCGAGGGAAAGATGGTCCAAGGCACATGGTCTTTCTTGGAAACCAGATTGCATATCAGTGCTGTAGAGATGAGAGCAGTTCTTCTAATGTTGCAAGCCTTTCAGGACAGTCTCTCCTTTGGGATGATTGCAATACACACAAAAAACATGTCAGTAGTCTGGTATATCAGCAAACAAGGAGGAACCCATTCTTACCCATTATGCAGAGAGGCCATGAAGGTCTGGGAATGGGCGATATATTCAGACTGCTTTCTAGTTGCAACACATATATCAGGGAAAAGAAATGTTCTAGCAGACAAACTCAGCAGGTCCAGTCTGACCCCTCACAAGTGGTCCCTCAATCATTCAGTGGCATGTCTGATTTTTGGCCTTTGGGGCCAACCTTGTTGTGACCTTCTTGCTTGTCCCCAAAACAAGTGCAGCAAGTACTCTGCACTGATCCCCCCTCTGGGGGAGTCCCCAACAGATGCTCAGGTTCACGTTTGGTCCTCTGGTCTCCTTTTTTGCCTGCCCCCCACTACCATTGATCCCAAAGTTTCTGCAGAAAGCGAGAAGGCTGAAGAGTTCAATATTTCTCATTGCCCCCTACTGGCCTTGTCAGGTATGGTTCCCCTTTTTCTGCTCTCATCTGAAATATCCCCCATGGATTCTAGAACCCAGACAGGACCTCCTCTCTCATCCATCAGTGAATCGACATCTTAGTCTACTCACCGTCAAACTGACTGCTTGGTATCTCTTTTTCCAATAATGCTATGAAGGTCCAGGCTTGCTTCCCCTGTTTGAGACATAATCCTACCTTCTCAGAAAGCTTCTACTAAAAAAGTGTACAAAGACAAATGGAAAAGATTTGACATTTGGGCATCCAAAGAGAATATTGATCCTTTCTCAGCCCCAATTTCAGCCATCTTTCTGTTTTTTTTATTTTTCTCTTCAAAGAAGGGGCTAGTTTTTCCACTATAAAACTTCAGATGGCAGTCATTTCTAATTTTCATGCAGGAGATGATTCTGGTTCCCTTGCTACATCTACTTTGTGTAAGGCTTTCATGAAAGGGATTTTTCTGCTTAGACCCTTGATGAAAGATCCTTTCATGAAAGGGATTTTTCTGCTTAGACCCTTGATGAAAGATCCTACACCACCATGGGACTTAACTATTATTCTTCAAGGACTAAAGAAAAAACTTTTGAACCAGTGAATGATGTCAAATTAAATTCCATTCTTGGAAAACCATCTTTTTGGTAGTTATCACATCAACAAAAAGAATGTCTGAACTTCAGGTCTTGTCTTCAAAACCACATTACATCATTTTTCATAAAGATAGAGTATGTATCCTTACCAATCCATCTTTTATGTCTAAGTTAGCCACAGAGACTAATTTAAACCAGTCTATTCGGATGCCTGTCTTCTTTCCAAATATAGTTTGAATTTGCTTGATGTTCATGGACAATTATGGTTCTGCTTTCATAGGACAAACAGTGTAGAAAGTCTGACCAACTATTTGGTTCTTTCTTGCTAACCCAGCTAGGTCAAGCAGTCTCCCAAGTTTAGATTGGCTAAATGGATTACTGACTGTATTTCACTAATTTACTCAAAAAATGGATTGAATTTGCCTCACCCTCCTAAACCTCATTCTACTAGATCTATGACTACATCATCTGTTTTCCCCTCCAGTGCATTGATTGATGACATTTGTGCTGCAGTCACTTGGTCAAAGACTCAAACCTTTGTAACACATTATAAATTGGACATTGTCTCCAGAAGTAGAGCTTCTTTTGGTTCAACAGTGCTCTGGCATATCCTTCCTTGAGGACATCTGAGAGTAACGTAGCTGGGGGCTCTGATCCAATAGAGAGGAAGAATGAAAAAGACAACATCAGATTTAGAAGTTAAGTACTTACCGTGACTTGACATCTGTGTTGGCCATTTTCATTCTTTCTCACCTTCCCTTCCAACCATCCCCCAGCCTATTGACTTGTAGAGGACCTTTTGGATTTATAGGAATCTTTGTGTTCCTGGTTTGAGCTTCTGATTTCTTTCTGTCTATACTGTATCTTTATTCAGTAGGCATTAAGGCAGCAAACTTGATCTGAGGAAGCTACAGAGAGTGTAGGGCATTATGGGTAGATGGAGGTTCTTGGGATTAGGATCCAAGTCTGGAAAAATGCATCCGAGTCAGATCAGAGGGTTGGATCTGTAACCCAATAGTGAGGAAGAATGAAAATGGACAACACAGATGCCAAGTTGTGGTAAGTACATAACTTCTAATTTTTCATGTTTTATATCCAAAGTCTTTCACTTAGCACAGAAGATAAAGCAAGATAAAGGTTATGAGATGTGAACAAATTACTTTCTGTAGTCCAGGGTTTGATTCCATCTGTCTTAGTTTTCCAGCTGTGTGACTCAGAGCAAGTCACTTAATCATACAGTGCTCTGGGACAGTTGGGAAGTTAGGCTAAGCTCTTCAGTTGTTTTCTAGATCTTAAGCTTAATAAATACCTATGCTGTAGTTCTTTTTCCTCAGTGAGCTGGTAGTCTTGTCTGTGAGGATACACAGGCATGTAGACACAGACAGGTGTATAATGTGTTACTTGTACCACGTCATATGAGAATACTTTTCTTTGTTATAGAATGTTCAGATATTGTTATTCCTTCAGTGTAAAGACGTGTTACATTTGTGGCTTGCGTTTAAAAGTGTCTTTGCTGTGTCATTGATAAACAACCTTTCCTTCCCTTTCCAGCAGGTGTTTCATTTTTTTTTTTCCATTTTATGCATAAAAAATCTGAGCCAATAATATCATTTCTGGTCACTGTTTAATGTGTGATGACGAGCATACCTCTCAACCTCTCAGTGCAAGAAATATGGACAAAGCAAAAAATAATGGAGGGGACAAAGGCCCAAAAATAGGGACAGATTTTAAATATTGCTCCTATAAACTTAAAAAAATTGCTAGAATAACAGGTTTTGCATTATTATATATTTTCTGAAGGATACAATTTCTGAAACTCAAATATCTGTCATTATTAATGACCTCAGTCCTCAATGATTTCCCATAAAATCTCAAATTTTATGAGGAACAGACCAAAAATATGAGACAAAAATCTGGACAGTTGACAGGTATGCTGGTGAGTGTAACTGACAGTACCTACATGGCTTATAATCTATGTAGTAAAAAAGATGAACTGCAATAGTATAGAACATCATACCAGCCTAAACACGTTTTTTGCTGTCAGTGCAATATGTCACAATATAAGGTACAATAATTAGTAATTTATTTACTGTATGCTCACCAGAATTTCTAATATGCCCCTATCTTTCTTTTTTAAAACACCTTTATTAAGTTATCACTTAAGACAAAGGCAAACGTATATTAACAGAAGAGAAAACAAACCATATTCTTTTTTTTTTCCATTTACATGCACTGTACATCACTTAGCTTTTCTTTGTAACTGTCATTATGCCCTTATCTTTCATGTTTGATATTTTGGTAGCCCTAGTCCTGTGTTTCTATACAGATCTATGAACCACATCTGCCAAATGTTCTTCATACACCTAGCTACTAATGCAAGTGCTTCCTTCAGACTCGCCACATCCTGTTTTCAGTGGCGTGTGATATTCCTAATTATGATGAGCTTATGACTGCCATTTCATGTATGTTTAACCTACAGCCAGCAGGCTGGAGCTTTGTCCATTAACACTGGGTGGCCAGACTTGATCTTCTTGGTCCAGTGATTTTTCAAATTTAGTTTTTTTCATTGACCTTGAAAGAGGCTTGTTATCACTGTCCTCAAAAAAATCTTCACTCAACCTTACTGTAACTGGCAGCTACCACACAATCTCAAACCTTCCTTTCTTGGGTTAGGTAATTGAAAAGGTCATATACAGCAACTAGAGGCTTACTTAGTAGTCAGTGGGCTAATGGACCCCATTTCAGTCGGGGTTTCACACTTGCCATAGTCCTGAAACTGCCCTTTTCAGAGTTGTCAGTTGTATGTTAATAGATCAAGGTCAGTGAGTACTACTGTATTCTGGTTAATGTTCTTCGTGTTTCATTGTTGCAGTCATCACACTTGGGTTATCTGCCTGCAGGTAACCCTCAGTCGGTCTGAATACCAAAGTCTTAGTATTTCTGCATCGGATGCTGTTGTTTCTTCCATGACGTCAGGTCTTCAGGGGTATAAAATAGGCAGCCGATGCCATTACATCAGTCTTTCTTGCCGAGCAGGAGCCTGAAGCAGAAGCAGTTCACAAGTGCCAGTCGGCCTCTACCTGAAATTTTCATTTTTTCAAATTCATAATCCAGAAGTCTTCTAAAGCTAAGTACCCTGTTGGGGATCCTTTTTTCTTGCTCTAACCGATGTCAGAAAAAGTTAACAATTATCTTGCCTGTGGGAAAGCAAATACCTCACAGAGATTTTCATTCTTTCTGCATCACCTGTTTATGCCCAGACCACGACGTCCCTCGCTGTCAGTTTTGTGCCTTGTTTAACACCCGAACCATTCGTCATCAGGTGGCTTGTTTAATGCCTGAACCATTCATCGTCGGGCTATCTTTGTCACTAAATTCTTTTGCCCTCGATCTCCATATTCTGAAATAGCTTCAGTAAGCCATCCGACTACTGATCTTTCAAAAAAATGGAAGTATAAAGACAGAGACAGACCACATAGGTCCAAAACTGCAGATGAAGCTTCCGTTAAGCTAGTCGCCAGTCTGCCAGTACTCAGTGAGGTGCCTTTGCAGCCCCTGATGCCTGCTTCTGTGGATTTGCAGGCCTCTGCTGAGACCCATTCGAAGTCTGGTATGCCACGAGATGCTTCTTCGACTGTGGAACCAGTGGATGTCTCTCCCTTGGATTGGTCCGGAGCCGCTGTGCAGGCGCTGGCTTCTGAGGGTGTTTTTCATCCTACCGATGTTTGAATCAAGCTGACGACTTCATTTTTAGCCAAAACTACAGAGTTTCTTAGGCCCAGAGTATGCACTACACCTAGAAAACTGACGACCAAAGCGCATGCTTAGACACCCATGCCACAAAAACAAATGCTTAGAATGGCTGAAGACCTTATTACACTAATTAGGGGAAGCCAACCTACCTCTTCTAAGAGACAAAGAATTAATTTGCCTTCAGATTCTACAAACTAGGAGTCCGATGACTCTGTCCTTTCTGATTATCAGTACATGCCCTTATCAGCCTATGAAGATTCAGATGCAGAAGAATCCTTTCCCTCTGCTTCCCCCCCCCCCCCAGAGGATTTTTCTTTTGGTGAAACCTTGCATACTTTAAGGGAGCATTTCCAACGGGAGTGCCAAAACTATCCTCAGTCCAAAAAGAGACTCAGAGAATTTTTAGAGTTGCCTCATCCGAAGCCTTTAGCTATACCCCCTGTCCTGGATGTTGTGGATAATGTTTTTATGGAATCCAGTTTTACTCCAGATGCCTTACCTCCGGCCCCTAGGAAACTTGACAGCTACTGCAGAGTGCCTGACTCACACAAGTTTCTTTTCAAGAATCCTACTGCTGATCTAGAGATCATGATGAGAGTTGCAGGCTCTAGGTCCGACTCTAAACCGGTTACAAGTGGCGTCTCCCAGGGCTCAGTCCTGGGACCCCTCCTGTTCGGTATATACTTCTCAGAGGTACAGGCAAGCATTGGAGGACTATGGCTGACCAAGTTCGCAGACGAGTGCAAACTGGGGGCCATAATTGACTCTCCGCTTGATACAGACATCCTCCAGAAGTGTCTCACTGAGACGGATACCTGGTGACAAAATCATGGCTTCAAGCTAAATGCCAAAAAGTGCATAGTCATCCCCTTTGGAAAAAAAAAAACAAAGTACGCACAAACAACCACATACGTGGTAGTCCCCTAAATACAGACAATGTAATAAGGGATCTGGGGACCCAAGTAGATAGTAATCTCTCTTTGATAATCATATTGCCAAGGTGGTTAGAAAATCCTTCTGTGTGGCCCACCTAATCATAAAGGGGTTCGCATCTCGAACAAAAGAGGTTATTGTGCCCCTCTACTCATCACTCATCAGACCTATCATAAAGTACAATGCCCCATTTGGGATGTACCTTACAAGACACCTGCAACAGCTGGAAAGACCACAGAAGTACCTCACCAAGAGGATTACTGGCCTCAAACAGATGCCCTATGCAGCCCGACTGAAGAAACTCCAGCTGTAGTCGGTTGCATGCCGCTTACTCAGAGGTGATCTCTGCCTAACATACAAGGCCATGTCCAACCCAGAATTGCTGGACATGCTACACCTAAAAAAAAAAAAAAATCCCCAAGAGCCACACACTCTAGGGATCTAAACTACACCACAATGATAAATAGGAAGTGCTGGAGGGATAGATTTCTGTCCCAGAGACTCCCCCATGCTTTGGAACAGTATTCCAATCTACATTAGGCAGAGCCCCTCACTAACACTCTTCAAGAGAAACCTTGACGAGTGGATGGGAAACATAAAATTTACCCCGGGGATCACTGCAGTTGCTCTGCTGGACAGAGACACAGGGAACTAATGGCACTGCTGGACAGAGGCACAGGGAACTAATCTAAGGGGGCGGCAAAAGCTATCACAATCTGGCTAGGCTTATAGATGCCCTCGGGCAGATAGCCTAGTACTTACTTATGAACCTGTTTCCCAGGGACCTAAAGGTATTAAGGCTACTACAGCCAAAAATCTTACTCCTTTGGACAGGGATTCCAGAGCTTTAGACAGATGGGGTAAGAAGGTATATACTTCTGCGACTCTTGTTATCAGGGCATTGAATTGCCAGTTTCACATGCTGAAGAATCAGCAACATATTATGGAACTAATTAAACAAAAATGGTAATATTTCCAGATTGTACAGAGCTTATGCATTCTGCAAACCAAGTTAGTAAGCATACTTTGCTGAAGTCACTGGCTGTGTACTGAGAAGACGTGCTTGGCTGAAGGAGCAGATCTTGCCAGATCATGTCAAATCCAAACTACTAGATGCTCCTTTAAATAAGGAGTGTTTGTTTGGCACCAAAGCAGAAGAAGTTCTTAAAAAGATGGAAGAAAAAACTAAATATATGCAAACTGTTAAAGAATTCTTACATGTGCAACCACCTAGATTCAGTAGGCATTGCCCTTCAAAACACTGGGCCTTTCCAACCCCCTACATGCCTTCCCAAACAAGACCCAGGGGAAACAGACCACCCAGACTACAGTCTCAGGATATGCAAAGATCTAAGCAATGGAGTGCCCTCATCCCTAAAACAGGGAGTGGTAAGACACCTCCCTATGGAAAAAGTTCACAGTGACTTGTCAACTCTTCTTCCCAGCCCTGCCCAATTGCTTGTGCTCCTAGGAGAAAACTTGCCCTTCATGCAAAAAACTGGATGTTCATCCCTCGGGACCGATGGGTTCTCAATATTGTATCCCAGGGGTACAAATTTTACTTACATTCACTGCCTACCCCAAGCGGGTTTCCAGACCTTCCTCCAAACCAGCGGGCAGAGGCTCAAAACCAAGTACTTTCCCTGCTCAATATCAGAGATATTCAGCCTGTTCCAGTAGAACAATGGGGTCAGGGTTTCCACTCCAGACTATTCCTGGTACCCAGAAAAGGGGACTCTTAGTGCCCAGTCCTGGATCATTCAATTCTCAACACCTTTCTAGGGGTCCCAAAATTCAAGATGGTTACCCTGCAACAGCTTCTCCCTATGCTAGCCAAGGATGCCTGGTTAGTCACCCTAGACTTAAAAGAAGCTTATGTGCACATCCCCATAAGGGAGTCATGTAGGAAATATCTATGTTTCATGGCAGGATTTATGCATTAGCAGTTCTCTGCACTTCCCTTTGGCTTATCTACTGAGCCAGGGTATTCACAAAATGCCTGGCTCCAGCCATTGCATACTGCAGGCAGAGAAATATCAAAATGTATCCTTACTTGGACGATTGCCTGATTCAGGCAGACAGTCAGAAATTGCTGCTTTAGCACCTGGCATTTGTAAAAAGCCTTCTCACTTCATTGGAGTACACCATCAACAAAAGGAAATCACAACTGGTACCCAGTCAAAAGATTGTATTCCTGCGAGCAAGCTTGGACGCAACTTCCCAGATGGCATTTCTCACTTCACAAAAACAGGTCTATCTGACAGACTACTTCAAACTAATAGCCACCAGAACCCAGCTATCTGCAAGAAAGATACTGCAAGCCCTTGGGTTCGTGGCCACATGTATTCTGCTAATTCCATATGCAAGACTGCATATGAGGAAATTTCAGTGGTACTTAAAAAGTCTTTGGTGCCAGCATTCTCAGGACCTGGAAACAGTCATCCCTGTCATCCCTTGTCTAAAGGCAGAGTTCCTTTGGTGGGCAGAAGCATGCAACCACAACAAGGGACTGCTTTTTACTCAACCCTACATTGCCCAAACCCTGACCACAGATGCATCAGATTATGCATGGGGGGGGCTCACCTGGTGGCTCACATGGCTAGCAAATGCATTCAGGGCCACTGGAGCCCAAGGCAAATTCTCCTGCACATCAATCAAAAAGAGATGCTAGCTGTACAGAATGCTCTAAGCTTTCAGATACCTAATCCTTCCAGGACAGCTGCTGATAAAAACAGACAACACCACAGTTGTGGTACATAAACAAGCAGGGGGGGAACCCATTCTTACCCTCTCTGCAGGTTAGCCATGGCCCTGTGGAACACAGCTTTGGACAACCAAGTCCATCTACAAGCTCAATTCCTGCTAGGCAAACAAAATTCACTGTGAGATGACTTAAGCAGACATCTCCTAGTCCCACACAAATGGAAATTAGAGCCCAGCACTTTCAACCTTCTGATCCAGAGGTGGGGGACCCCAGAGGTGGATCTCTTTGCCTCCCCCGACAACACCAGTTAAGCAAATTCTGCACCAGGAACCCTCACTGCAGAGCCTGGAAGGTGGATGCCCTATCCTTTCAATGGGAAACCTCTCAAGTTATGCCTTTCCACCTCTGCCCCTCCTCTCAAAAGTACTACTCAGGGTAAATCAGGACAGGCCAAGGGCAATTCTTATTGCCCCAGACTGGCCACGCCAGCACTGGTACCCACTCTTGCGCAGTCTGACAAAAGTGCCACCCTGGCACCTTCACCAGACTCCTACCATGCTGTCTCAGCAAGAGGAACAGATTTTGCATCCACAATTGCAATCCCTAAACCTTGCAGCCTAGCTTATCCCTTGAATACACCACCAGCAACCCTCAGCAAACAGGTGCTGGACGTCATTCTTGAAGCCAAAAGGCCCAGTACTAGGAAATCCTATGCTGAAAAGTGGAAAAGATATTGTTCTTGGAATCAGTCTCAAGGGAAGGATACAGCAGTGCCCTCCTTACCTCTACTCCTGGATTACCTAGCAGAGCTACTCCACAGAGACCTATCCTTCTCCTCCATTAAGATTCATGCCTCTGCTGTCTCAGGTCATTATAATACTGAGCCACCTGTATTTTCTCACCCTCTCATCAAACAGTTCCTGAGAGGGGCTAACAACTTAAGGCTCCCTAGGAGAGCACCCACCCCTGCCTGGGACCTTAACTTTGTAATGGAAAAGCTCACGCTTCCCCCTTTTGAACCCACAGCTTCAGCAGAGTTAACATTACTCTCTTGGAAAACAGCCCTGCTTTTAGCTATAACTTCAGCAAGAAGAGTGTCTGAGTTACAGGCACTAATGGCTGTGGAACCCTTCATTATTTTCCATGCTGACAGGGTTTCCCTCAGGACTAACCTGTCCTTTATGCCTAAGGTGGTGTCCAGTGTGGCTCTAAACCAATCCATCCATTTTCCAACCTTTTTCCCTAACCCTCAGAATAAAGGGGAAAGGATCCTGCATGCCTTGGATGTGCACAGACAGCTCAGGTTCTACCTTGACAGGACTAAACCTTTCAGAAAATCTGACCAGCTGCTAGTCAGTTTTGCTACAGGGGCAGAGGGTAAGGCCATTTCAAAGCAAACTATTTCCAAATGGATAGCACGCTGCTTCCATTTCTTTTGCAAGCACCGTGGAAAACCTACCCCACAGGGGATCAGACCACATTCCACTAGGGCTACTTCCACCTCTACAGCATTTCTCAGGGGAGTCCCTACCAGGGACGTTCTGGAAGCTGCGACCTGGAGTTCTGTACACACATTCACCAAGCACTACCACTTACCATTTTTTTCTAAATCCAGAGCTGGATTTGCTACAGCAGTCTTGCAACCTACTAGCTATCCCTAACATTTCTTGTCTGCCTCCACCCTTCCTCAGCTTTGGGAATCAACCCAAGTGTGATGACTGCAACACTGAAACATGAAGAACATGGTACAGTTGTGTACACTTACAATAAATGTAGATATTTGAGTGTTATTCACTGTTGCAGTCCTGGTTTCCCTTCCTCCAGCACCCTGGCTTTCTTTGTCTTTCTACCTCTCCTCTCTATGGCCATTCCTAATGGCATTGGTATTTACTTTTTACTGGTGGTGTTTTTCCCCACCATATAACTGCTCCCTATTTGGGGGCTCCTGACATTTGGGGCAAGAAAAACTGATGTAATGGCGTCGGCTGCCTGTTTTATACCCCTGATGACCTGACGTCATGGAAGAAGCGACAGCATCCGATGCAGAAATACTAAGACTCTGGTATTCAGGCCGACTGAGGGCTACCTGCAGGCAGAAAACCCGTGTGTGATGACTGCAACAGTGAATACACTCGAACACTACATTTATGGTAAGCGTACACAACTGTACTTTCTGGGACACCGCAGTATTGGACAGTGTAAACCACAGGCTGCTGACCTATGTGTTAACATACTTAATGTGATACTTCCTCAGTGGTATTGAACAAGTTTATGCCACACTCAGGTTTCCTCTGGAGTACTACAGACCTCTATCCTAGGCCTACTGTTTACAGTTTATAGTTTATGTGCTTCCACTGGGAGATCTTCATGTGGTAGCAGAAGTGCTGAAAATATTCTTCCTTTGTAATGTAAAGATACTGAGTTTGCCCAACTCTAGCTTTGCTGACATGAAATGCCCCCGTTGTAAAGTATCTGTCTGCTTCTTCAGGATTTTTGCCTAGTAACAAACAAATCGCAGCTAAAATGGGGTATTAAGGAGGTTAAGACGCTGTGAGACTTGTGAATTATGGAGCTGTAGAGGGAATCAGTGTGTTCACAAAAATGTTTTAAGTCAGAAAATAAAATATGTAATAAGTTAGGCATTTAAAAGCAGTTTAATTTATGAAGGTTTGTGAACTTTTGAACTCAGTGTGATGAACACAGACACTACGTATACACAACATACAGGTAAGGTAATGGGCTGCACAGAATATGAGGATATAAACCATAAGCTGAGAAAAATTACATATTTGTGAGTTTGTTATGTTTGCAGTGTTTTCTTAAATTGTAGCACAGAAAGCGGTGAAAAATTGGCAAAGTGAGGCATTTGAGCAAGGTATTGGAGGACAGTGGAGAAAGACAGAGATGTGGGAAGACCGAAGGTTGAAACAGTGTTGCGTGCCTACAAAAGTCAGAGGACAGTATTCATGCAGCTGAGGAAAAATGCAGAGAGAGTCACAGCAACAGTAGACCACTTGGAGATGAACTTTTGAGACAGAAGTCAGTGGCATTTTGAAGTGAGAAAGTGTATCAGTTTATTTTACTGCCATCTCCAGAGACAGAGGGCTCCCTATTCCCAGGCAAGTAGGTCTTGCTGTATTAAAAAAATGCGATGTCAAAGATAAAAGTAAAAACTTTTGCATTTAAATTTTTTTCCTGACACAGTGGTGTTGACAGTTGCCTGAAACACCAGCCTTCCACATCAAGGAGTAGCCAGAGTTGTCAAGAGTAATAGTCTGCCCAGTCACTTTAGGGAGCATGGACATCTGATAAGTACCATTCCGAGTAGTGGTGGAATTTCGAAACATACAGTTGGTGAAGTACACAAGCCATGAGGGGATTTTCCCATCAGAAAACAGAAAATGATCTGTCATGGTTATTGGGCTATACAAGCAGCCATAGGATAGGATGGAGAATCATTACAAAATAAATCAAAGTGCTGTTTTTGTATTTAGAGCTGTTACAGCCACTGTGTCATCTTTGTATGCCTCTAGAGTGCTGTAAATGTTTAAAACCATTTTATTGCCCTTGCCAAATTTCTTTCCAATCCAAATATGCCAAGACATTTTTTGATTAAAACAAAACAAAATCTCGGCAAAATGTGTATGTGGAAATTAGCACATTTAAAAATGTAGTCTAGTATTGTTTCTAGAACATTATATATATTCATTTATATTTAATTTTGCTATTTATTTATTTATTTATTTGCCTGTATTGCTTTGTGGCCTTGAGAATTTATAATGGAGTGGCTTCCCAGCTGGACCTTGAGAGAACCATGTTTGCTTGTGGTTATGCTGTAGGGCAGCACTTCGTAGAAAGTGCATTTGTGTGTAGTACCTGTTATAGCCTGCATCACATGGCAGAGCTTGTCATATAATAATTAGCCACACAGTCAGCCTCAGGTTCTGATTATATTTGATTAAGGGTAAAGTGAATTTTTAGGCCTGGTCCCAGATAAAGTTTAATAGCGGATGCAGTACAGATAGAGTTTCTGATGGTTATCTGTCTGAGTTCAGAAGGCAGACAGTACTGTCTTTGTGTCTTCAAACGTCTCTCAGATAGGTCTAAAAATGAAAGGAACAACCGCCCTGTTGAAACTGTTACACATCAATAATTGTGTC
This sequence comes from Protopterus annectens, assembly GCF_019279795.1. NCBI lineage: Eukaryota > Metazoa > Chordata > Ceratodontiformes > Protopteridae > Protopterus > Protopterus annectens. Next base: position 10,318,574 of record NC_056742.1, read on the forward strand.
AAGGCCTGCTTGCCAGCTCTCATCTGTCAAACAGAGGCATATGCAATTTACTGGAATTTTCCCGGTCCTCTTTTTGTTTGTTCAGAAAGCATTTGCAGCTGAAGTTGCAGTGTTTTTACTTGGTCACAGTGTCACCTTATGTATAACCGTCTTGTGAATAGTGACTTGATTGTGATGTCCTTTTTTCTAAGGAAAGGGGAAAATTTGGAAGTTGTATGCTTTAAAAAAAACTTTTCCCCAAGTTGTTCATAAGCATAATACAGTGACACAGTGTTTTGGCATTAATGCAGCAAGTCTAAGCTGAAATAAAAGGGTGGCTGTTTCATTGACAGCAATATCAAACTAGTTTTAAAGTATGTTGTACTTGAGTACCTTTGCTTAAAACGTTACTGCAGACATCATCTTTTCCTTTCGTCTCGTGATTTCTGTATCAAGTATTTTCTTCTTTTTTTGTTTAACCCTAATCCACTAATTGTTTTTCCTTTTTTGTTATAACAGTTTTAGAAGCCTGTCGTTTCTAGAATATGAAAATAACATCAAACATTACATGAGGAAGGTTCAAAAGTTGTTTTTTTTAATGCATGTTATGCTTTTAGGATATATTTTTATTCCATTGCTCCACCTCAGTTTTTTTTTATTTACAAGTGTAAGTTTTGTCATATATATTTATTTATTGTCAGAGCCATTTTTTCTTGTGATTTCCAAAGTTTCATACAGTGACCAATTAGACAAGAATCCTGGGATTTATATTTTGGAATGTTACATCCAGTAATGAAGTTTATAGTGTGTGTGCATAGTAAGTATTATAATTTAAATTAGGCTCCATTTCTACATACTAAGAATTGCAGGTTGAGCATTAAGTTTTTTTTTCCTTCCTATACTCCCTCCAGGAAAACTTCATGTATTGTCAAATTTTAATTAAGTGTTAGCAATGATTTGCCAATAGGTAGAAATCATCAAATTAACATTTTAGAAAGTTGTGTGGGCTTTCTTGGTATAGCAGAATAAAGACTTAACTGCAAACCAGGAGCCCGGAGATCAGGTTGCAGCTTGGGCATCTGCTGAAGCTGGATTGTGGGAGGATAGGAATGATGTAGCTTTCTTGACTTCTATGGGGGGAGGGGGGTGGAAAATACATGCTGTGAGTACCTATCCGTATGGCTATATTTGATAGTGGAGACCCCATGGGAGTGCTGGTTTCATGGGGTCAAGTGTCATGGAGGGTTATAATATTTGTGGAAGTGAGTGACATGTCCACATGAGCACCTGTTGTATGCTGAACCATTACTGAGCATGCACCATATGGTTAGGGTCTCATAAGGAAAAACCCTAATGGCTGCTGAGATGATGAACTTTTTCATTCATCTCTTGACCCAGTGAAGGAGAAGGAATGAATGGGTCAACTGGCTAACAGGCAGGCTAATGGCTGGCAGGCAGCAGGGTAGAAAAATGCCCCCCCCCCCCCCCCACCAAAAACAAATAAAAATAAGAACTCTGTGTAGTAATATTTTACAATGATTTTCTTTTGTATTCATTACACTTACGTCAGGATTACTGCCCACATGCTACCATGTACTGGTTGAACATCCTGGATGTTTGGCTACATGCATGTTTTTTCTGTATTAAATACTTTCAACTTGTCATGTAGAGAACACAAACTGTATCTACAAGAGTATTTATATTTAAAAATATCCACAGAGGGACTGGAAAAAATTAGGTGTACACAAATTATTTTTATTTAAATACTGATTGGCACATCTGAGAATCTATTACTCACAGGCAGGGTGTAGAATCAGTATTCTGCCCCCTCCCCAACACACATACAACCAGGACAGCAGTTTTTTTTAGCCCTTCTAACTTGACTGCTAACCTTTGTTCAGGAGGGGATGACCAATAAACCATCTTTAACAGAAAGGATGATTATTCACTCTGCACCCCCCCCCCCATCAGCATGGTGAGGACTCCTAAGACCTGTTTCTTTAGTGGCTCAACAATAGATCCACAAACTAAGACTCAGTGATAAATAATGTTACCTCTCTGGCACCATACAGTATTTTGCTGAGTAAAAATAAGCACAATGCCACACATGAATAGTGATCTGAGTAAGTCCCCTTCGAGCTATCTCAACAAAAGTGCTGCAGTAAATAGAATAAATTAACCTGGGACCAGCACAGGGACCTTTGGCTGTACTCCCTCAAGGAAACTTGGAGAACTAGGGCCAAAAGTCTAAATTAAACAGTATTCTTACTTAAATATACAAACAGAATTACTAAAAATGTAACACACTGGATTTATTTTCTTGTATTGTATACCTCTATAATATGTATTTGTCTTGTGTATCTATTTCAATTTGCATTATGTAAAAACTTTCTTGACTTTCAAAGTTAAGCTGGTGTTATAAAAAATTCTGTAATTGTATGGAGCTTTTCTCCCCGGGCCTCCACTGAAAATGGGTTGTTGGGCCCAGTGGACGTTCTCGGTCAACAAATGTCAATAAATAAATATAAATAAATAACTATTTTGTCCTGTAGTGGTCTTCTCTGGAAGTGCAAACCTAGCATATCAGATTGACTCGAGATACCCTACATAGCTTCTCCAGAGTCTCGATTCTTGTTAAATATGACTGCATAGGTACACCTACCCCTTACATATAACTGCAAACAGCATTGATGCAGACATTCTGCATTCATTCATTCGTCACTAGACCCCAGGTCACGTTCCCTGTCTACACTTCACTAAGATCTCACTTTATACCCTCAGAAAGATATAGGGCCAGCCACAAGCGAGACTATACAAATTCTATTTCGCTTCCATAATTATTGTGTAACTCACTGTCTGCCCACACAAAGGCAAGCTGCCTTTTGTGCCACATTTTACCATTCCACTCCCCCCATGTGTATGCATGCACACACACTAGCCATTTAGCATCCTACCCCACTTCACACCCCCCCCCACACACATGCGCGCACACATACACATACACACACACACACACACGCACACACACTGCACTCTATCCATACCTGTATGATTGACATCGCTGTTCTACGGCCCTATTTTCTGAAGATTTTTTTCCTCATAGTAGACCCCCCCACACACTGATGAATACATTCATTCTCTCTAGTTGTTGGTACATTTTTGTCTTTGAAAGTAATTGCCCAGAAGTGTACTTGATATGAGGAAGCTAGGTAAAACCAGTCTTCATCCATTGTTGCTAACATGCCCTCTTGTATAATATATGGTATTGACTGATTTAGTCTAAAATAACTTGAAATGAATATATATTATGAAACCTGAATAGAAAAATGTATTCTGAGCAATACTGCATTCTCTGTGAATTATTCCCACAGTAACAGAAGCACAGATGTTTTCTGGAAAGACTAATTAACATTAAAATCAACAAGATCATTTTTAATGTCTTTACTTCTAGAATATAGACTAACAGGAAAGTCACGTATGCACATTATGTATTGTTTTGCCTGTTGGAATGTACAGAAATCAAAGATAACATGAAGGACCACCCAAGAATTGCTCCTCTTATCTTTTCCAGTCTCTGCTTGAGAAATTGAAACCTGCTGTGCCCAATACCCTTCACAGAATAGTTCTACAGCTCTGCAGGTCAGGTTACAAAAAAAAAAGTTCTGTTATCAGGGGAAAAAATGACATGATGTTTATGCTTTTTTGAAATGTTGATGGCTGGGTTTTTTCTTCATGTTTGTTGCCCACAATTCAGAACTTAAGAGTTGGAAGCAAACACTGGAAAAAGGCATAAGAGGAAACTGCTTTGCATCTTTCTCTTTAGACATCCATATTATGTTTGCATTTATGCACTAATTAAGGGAATGTTCCGCATACCCATTTTATTTCTTAGTTCTGAAAAATGTCATAAAGCTGAACGCTGATTTCTGTATGTCACTTTTACTGTCTGATGGAAAGCAAACTATGATGTTAGATGACCCCTTGGCCTACTTAGTTTGCCAACTTCTTTTGCCAATGTGGATAAGATGTCATTCATAGCTAACTGAAAGCATGCAGCCTCCTTTCCAGCTGTCATTTCTTTATGCCATGCATTTTGAATTGTATTTTTCTGGAATACACAGATTTTAGTCAGGCTGGCTGTCTATTCAACAGTCCATCTCTTTTTCTAGCTGTGAAGAAAGTTCTTGTTTTGACACTGAAATGCGTTTTCTATGTTTCAAATGTCTCTTTCATTGCTGCATGCACACACATATGCACACCTACACTCACACATGTATTTCAGTTAAAATTGTTTTGCTTGTACTTTTCTGCTGTTTTTTTTTTTAAGCTGAAGTTAGCAAATAAAAAAGAACACGAATAACTGCAACAGCAGCAGTTGTAAATAGGTGTACTTGTGTGTAACTGCTATAAATAGGTGTGTGTGTGTGTGTGTGTGTGTGTGTGTGTGTGTGTGTGTGTGTGTGTGCGTGCGTGCGAGCATGATGTGTCTGTGTGCAGACGCATCCTGGCAGGAGCTTGCAGTCTTTGTTTAACAACAACCAAATGAAATACATTACTGTGGCTATTATTTATATATTAATTCATTTATTTGATGAATCAAATATCTGAGTTGTACACAGTCAATGGCTATGTACGTGTGTGTGTGTGTGTGTTTATCTGTGCTTGTATAAATACAGTAAGGATACCCAGTTTCTTCCAAAAGAGGAGAATTTCATTGTTAGAATGTAAAAAGGTTTTGCTTTTGCCAGGGGACACCTAAACCAATTTTCGTGATCATCTAAGCAATCTCTAAAACAGTTGATGTCATTCTATTCCTCTGTTGCAGTATTCTTAACATGAGGGAGTTGCCTGCTGTAACAACCCAATGTCTGCTAGTATACAAAAGACTTTTACTACTAGGGGTGTATGGTGGGTTGCATGCAGGTTACTGTCCTATATTGACTATAAAAGTGATGTACACATGCACCCTCCTCAGAACTTCTTTGCCACCAGTCTGGACGCGTCACTCGAATGTACGGTCTGCTCGCCGAAGTGGTTATCATCTCATACATTTCAGATAAGTGCCCCGTTGAGGAATCCTTTTTCTACCTTTTTCGTTGTGGCTAGGTTTAATGTCATCAAGAAAGGCAAAAGTTCTTGTGGACGTCAGATTCCACATAAAGACAACCACCAGCAGTGCCTTTTCTGTCTCAGGCCTGCCCAGACCTCAGATCTTGTTTGATCTGCCAGGCCTTTGTGCCCAAAACCTTAGGTTAGCTTCCCTTTCCATTTATTTAGAGAATCAGCACCTGAAATTCCTTGTGAAGTGCGCTGTGGAGGGTTCTGCAGGGCCTGAAGCCAAGTCTCTCATTAAGTGGAAGGCCAAGAAGTCTAGGCCTGAAACTTCTTCTGCACCTCCAGTGCCAGACGGCTCTCCTCAGGCAGTTGCTAGCCCAGAGAAATGCTTAGCCCCTACATCTGAACCACAGGCTGGGCTCGTAATGGAAACCACCTTTAAGCAGAATGATAGCATGTCCTTGAAGGTAACGCAGGCATCCAGTACAGATGTCCAGGGAAGCCTAGACTCATGATAACCGAGGGCCCTAGGGGGATCTCCCAAATCTCCCAAATTTTAGTTGGGGAAGAGATGGATTCCAACATCTTAGAAACCAGGCCTACATAGAGTGGAACTACATACTAAAAAGAAATAAAAAGCAAAACATTTATCACCACCCACTGATTCACTTCAGAATTAGAAACATTTTACACAGGGTATTTTTAATGCCCTCATGTCTCTTAGGCCTCCTCCTGGGGTTTCAGTCCTGGCCACATCACGGGTTACCTCTCCACAGAAGAAGGTCAGGGAAAAGGCTTCTTCCGAGTAGGAAGAGTATTGAGAGGATAAGTCTTTAGCATACTAATCTCAGATCCCCTTCCAACTGGATTACACTTTCCTTGACGAGGACTCCTATGGCACTGACTCTCCAATGGAGGAAATTACCTTTAGTGAAACCTTAGGTAAGATGAGGGAGCATCTTAAATGGGATAGCTGTCAAATGTCTGAGGTCCAAAAAAAGGTACTACGAGCTTCTTCAGGTAGACACTCCCAGTCCCTTAGCTGTCCCTCCAGTCCTGCCTATCTTCTTAGATGTTTTTGCATCCTCCAGTAAGACCCAGGACTTTCAACCCCCCACACCTAAGAACTCAGACAGATACTACAAGGTGCCTGAGGACTGTAAGTTCTTGTTCAAAGCCCCTTTTGCTGATCCTTCTGTCATCACTTTGGCTTTTGATAAGGCCTCTAGGCTGCTTCCCTCCACCACCATGCTTCCCTCTGACAAAGACAGCAGACATATTGAGAGATTGGAAAAAGTTTACATTTCTGTCACGCTCGCCAGTAGGGCTATAAACTGTCAGACACACATGGCTAAGTGTACCTTGGAACTCCTGTCCCAACTTTCTAAGATTATTTCTGATATGCCAGACTCGGAGAATAAATCTTTGACTTCATCCCTGATTGGAGCTTCCTCTCAAGTGGCCTGACACTCCATAAAATGAAGCTACGAAGCTGTGGAGGCTTCAGCTAGGGCAGCCACCACAGGCTTGGTCCTGAGGAGATTCACTTGGCTGAGACTATTAATGTCTGTCAGAGGACATTAAATCCAAACTCAAGGATGCCACCCCAGACAATTCAGCCCTGTTTGGCCTTTCTGCTGCAGAACTGATCAAAACCGTACAGGAGAAGGGAAAAGAGATACAGGAACTAAAACACATCCTGGTCTCCCCTGTTCCAAAATTCTAAAGGAACTGTCCTTCTAAGCCAGTGTTTGTTAGAAGATGGTCACCGCCTCCTCCAGCTAAGTCAAAAGAGTCTAACAAGAGACTACACTACAAACCCCACCTCAAAAACCGTCCTTTCCAGACAGGCCAGGGTCCATCTGATTATTGGACCCCAACCCCCCCTCTCTATGCCTTTCCTTTTCCTTTCCAGCATCGGAGAACATAACACATGATCCCTGGGTGCTCTCCATTATAAAAAAGGCTGTTCATGCTTTGGAATTCTCTCCTGCCCTTCAGGGTCATCCCTCAACCTCCCAGAGATCAACTGCCACATTTTCCAAAGTGGTACAAGACCTGCTGGATTAAGGCAGCATTCAACTAGTACCAACTAATCAAAGGGGAAAAGGGTTCTATTCAAGGATGTTTTTGGTACCAAGAAAAGTGGGCCCATGGAGTCCCATCCTAGACGTCTCCTACCTCAGCACCTTCCTGTAAGTACCCACATTCAAAATGCTGACTTTGCAAACTCTTTTCCCTCTGATCATCCCACAAGTCTACATGGCTACCACAGACATAAAATATGCTTACCTAGACATCCCCATTCATCCTAATTACAGGAAGTATTTAAGATTCTCTGTGGCTTCCTGACACTTTCAATTCTCTACCTTGCATTTTGGTCTCTCCACCACCCCAAGGGTATTAACAAAATGTCTAGCCCCAGTAATTGCTTATTGCAGACTTCATGGCATTCAGGTCTTCCCATACCTGGACGACCTTCTCTTTCAAGCAGTCAGTCCAGGAGCACTAGAACACAATCTGAACTCTGCCATCTCCATCCTACAGTCTCTGAATTTCAAAATCAACTTCAAGAAATCTGCTCTTTCCCCATCCCAGGACCAGATATTTCTGGGATGCAGCCTACAAATGGAACTTATGAAGGCCTCCCTCTCTACTCAGAAGGTTCAGGAGCATATTTCCTTTTTCCAAAGCCTCATCCCACTGACACACATCACAGCCAGGACCTTTCTCAGAACCCTGGGCTTCATGGCATCCACAATCCCAATGCTTCCATTGGCAAAATTATACATGAGAAAACTGCAATGGTTCCTGAAGTCAGTGTGGATGCAACATGCACACCCCTTACAGTTCCCAGTTCCACTTCTCCTTTGTCTGAATAGGGAAATTACCTGGTGGGATTCAACAGCTAAATACCAAACCCAGGTCTTCCACTCAATTCTTTGCTACTGGTTCAGGAGATGTTCACAGATGCCTCAGCCACAGGCTGGGGAGCAGTTTTCGACTCCATAAAAGCACAAGGAACCCGGTCGCCCTCTCAAAGAAGGGACCACATCAATATAAAAGAAATGAGGGCACTCTTGCTGGCTCTCCATACCTTTCAGATCTTCATGACAGGCACTGTAAAAGTTTACACAGTTAACATGAGTGTTTTCTGGTATGTAAACAAATAGGGAGGGACAAAGTCTTACCTCCAATGAGCAGATCCAAAACACATTCCCACGAATGGATGCTTCACAGGGAAATGTTCTTGGACATTGACCCATAGATGGGGTACTCCTCCAGTAGACCTTTGCCTCCCCCGTGAACAGACAGCTTTAACAATTTTGTGCCAGAGATCCTCATTTTCTGGTCTAGAAGGTGGACACTCTCAGCTTTTCATGAAGGGGATGTTTCTGTATGCATTTCCTCCCCTTTCTCTCATTCCAAAAGTCATGCTAAAGATTAGGCAAAACAAACCAAAAAACTTGATGGTGATTCCCCTTTTGGCCAAGACAGCATTGGTTCCCCCCTGCTCCTGCATTTAGCCAAGGGCAATCACCACAAGTTACTCCACAGAGTAGACCTTCTCACACAACAGAAAGGAACTCTAATCCATCCCCACTTGTCTATCCTTCAGCTGACATTGTGGGTGATAGTCTTAAATTCCTTTCAGACACTTTTTTTTTCAGAAGACATGCTCAGGGTTCTGCAGGAAACCACTACAAGAAAGTCTTAGTTATCCAAATGGAATAGATTTTTGATCTGGTGTCTTTCCTGAAACCAGGACCTACTGACAATGGAATTCCCTCTGGTTCTCTCATACCTGTGTGGAATACCAAATGCTGGCTTAACTTGCTCTTCAGTAAAAGTGCACTTGTCACCTATTTCTGCCTGTCTGCCCCTATCTCCTCCTTTAGCTTCCAGATTTGAGACTAAACAATTCCTAAAAGGTGTTCTTCACATAAGACCCCCCCCCCAGGAAACCTATGGCACCCACCTGGGATCTTAACTTTATATTAAACAAGCTGACTCTTGCTCCTTTTGAACCAGCAGCTTCTGCTTCCTTGTAATTTTGCTCCTGGAAAACTGCTTTGCTGCTTGCACTAACCTCAGCCAGAAGGGTTTCTGAACTACAGGCAGAATTGGCTTCCCCTCCTTTCCTGGTGTTCCACAGAAACAAGAGTGTCTCTCCACACCAACCCTACCTTTATGCCTAAAGTGGTAAATGAGTTATCTCTCAACCAGTTCATTCATTTACCCACTTTTTCCCCCACTCTACAGAAGTCCAGAGAAGATTTTGCACACATTTGATGTGCACAGGCAGCATAGGTTCTACCTTGACAAAACTAAGGAAATCAAACCAGTTGTTTGTCTCATTCCACCCTAGAGCTTTAGGGCTTCCTGTCTTCCAGCTGGATCTCTAAATCCATTTCCTTCTGCTATGAGCACCATGGAAAGAGTCTCCCTTTTCCTGTTAAAGCACATTCTACCAGGGCTGTTGCTTCCTCTGGTGCCTTCTTCAAAGGAATGGACACTAACTCCATTCTGGAGGCAGCCATTCTGGTCTTAAGTCCATACCTTCACCAAACATTACAGACTGGACAACATTTCCAAATCAAGGACTGGGTTTGCTAAGGCTATTCTCCATGGCTTCATGGAAAGCTGCTCTGCTCCTACCTCCTCCATTTTCTCATGAGCTTTAGTATTCTCCCTCATGTTAAGAATACTGTAGCATCGGAATAGAAGGGCATAGATTAGTTGTGTAAAATCTTACCATAATGATAGATGTCCTTCTCTTCTCTGTTGCAGTATTCCATCCATCCCTCCTTCCCTCTGACTTTGTTCTTGCCTGGATGTACTTGACCTAAGTACTCCCTTAGATGGGCATTCCGCCTGGGGCACTCAGTTCTGAGGAGGGTGCATGCATACATCACTTTTATGGCCGATGCCCGACAGCAGCATATGTGCGACCTACCACACACCTCTAGTAGTAAACGTCTTTTGTATACTGGCTGACATCGGGTTATCATGACAGGCAACTCCCTCATGTTAAGAATACTGTAACAGAGAAGAGTAGAATGTCTATCGCTGTGGTAAGATTTTACACAACTAATCTTTTTACTGCAATAGAAGCTCTACTTGGTGCTCTGCTTCATGTAGCCTTCTTATCTGGCATGAGAGTTTCTACTGCAGACTGCTGAGGTCCATTTCCTGCAGTAGCTGCCTTACTCTTCATCAGCTGAATACCCATTAATTATTGAAAGGTGTTTTTCAGGACCTTGATCACATCATTTGGGATTCCAATGTCCACATTGTTATCCTAAGGTCAAGAATTAGAAGTTGTACATTGCCTGCGTTTGAAAATGATGAACATGCTTGTATACCACCCTTATGGTCCTGTAACAAATGGAAAAAGCTTTAATTTTTTTTTATAAATTCCAAACTGGGGTTACTGTATATTTCCTTGCAAATTTGTTACTGGATGCAAATACCAAATTTAGTACTAAGAGTTTATTCAACCAAAATGAGTGTTTTAAGTAAAATAATTGAATTTTTTGTGTAGAAGATTCCATGAGTTTGTTAGGTAGTGTATTGCAGATGCCAGTCTTTACAGTTTCACATTTTCTAGCATCACCCCTAAAACTTTCGCATCTGCAAACTTATAAGGCCCTGTTACAAACATATTTCCCTCCTCTGAAACACCCAGGTAAGCTAACCTCATGACATTGTTTTCAGGTACATGCTTGTGCATGCTTTCTCTTTTCCCCATAGAGTGTGACTCGCTGTCTGTCACGTGACTTGGTCATTCTTCCATTGCATCATAGTGTAACCTCTTCACCCATATTACATGTCATTCTAGCTTGGATTGCCTTTTGAACACTGCTTTGGAGCCATGTTTCATCAAGCACAGACAGCAGCAGTCATGCTATGCACTATATAGTCAGGGTACATCGTATGTAGGCAACTGCACAACAGCCTTTACCTGATAATACCCTGAGTCTGGTTGTCAGTGTCTTGTGTAATTTAGCTAGAGCCTTGCCTTGCATGTGATTGTTTCTTTTTGACATCAGCCACTGCCCATTATTCTTTAAATACCGGCAGTAGTTTTTTCTCGCATATGCACCAGCACAATGCTTTTGATAATAGGTTGAGACATTTTTGTTGCTAGGGTTTAGGATGTTTGTACTTACAAATGTCATGTATTTATTAGTTTCACATTCTCTTTTATGTGGCCATTGTCAGTGAAGAGCATAAGTGGTGTTATACTGACTTGGGGAGCTTCCCTATTTCAGCATATGCCATAGCATCTTTGACTTTAAACTGTCACTACCTCTGTCATTGAACTGTCACCATCTCAGGCAAATGTGACCTTAGGATAATACCTTATGTGAAGTACATCATGTCTGAGTGCAGACCCCTCCCACTCCAATACTGCACCGTAGTGCCAGGACACAATTATGAATCCAGGGGCTCCACGGCAAAGTCTGGAATTGATGTGAATGAAAATAATGTAGACAGTAAAAAAGGTCAGTACAGTTTTCATCTTTTTTGTGGGGGAGGGCAGGTTCCACAAAGTTCATGTAATCAGTCAGTACAGCTCAGAGAAGTGGTAGACCCTAAGTGCAGTTACATCTTTTAATGAAACATGTTTTGGCTGGATGCATGTTGTCAAGCACTTGGCCTCCATTCTTCCCTCTCTGTACAGAAGTCAAGGCATAGGGATCACGGATACAGTTTTCTGATCATTGTGGAATTAGAAGTAAGTGTTTAACCTGATGAACCCATGCTGTGATCTATAAACATTGTCTATACAAACAAAATATGCTCAGCAAACCTGAACAAACTGTTAATTGTGTGTGTGTCTTTTGACCAACATGTTGCCTCTGATGTACAGAAGGCTTTCTACATGGCCCACTTTATAAGTAACGGTATTTCATCCAGGAGCTAGGAGGTCATAACATCCTTGTACTCCTTCCTTATCAGATCCATTATCGAGTACAATGCCCCCTTCAGCATGTACCTTGCCAAGCACATGCAGAAGCTGGAGAGACCACAGAGGTTCCTGACCAGGAAAATCCAGGGTCTCAAACACCTGTCCTATACAGATAGGCTTAAAGCCCTGTCCCTGTACTCATTCTCATACAGAATGCTCGAAAGCGACCTCTGTCTGGCATACATGGCCTTCTCAGACCCAGCCTTGATGGAGTTGCTGCATATCCATAAATCAAGCTCCACTTTCCCAACCCGCATGCAAAGCCTCAACCTGGTCTGTGACATTAGTAGAACTTTTTGGTGCGATAGTTTTGTGTCCCAAAGACTCCCCCCATCTGTGGAATAGACTCCCTCTCCATGTCAAGCAGAGTACCTCCACTAACCCTCTGTAAGAGGAATCTGAATGACTGGATGAGAAACAGAAAATACACCCCTGGGATTCCACCTGTGTCCCTGCTGGACAGTGGAAACAGGTGCTGACTTTGTGGAACATGGGCAAAATTTCTTGGCTAGGCTTATAAGAGCCTCCAGGCCAATAGCCTAGTGTCATCCTATGAACCTTTGAATCTCTAAATTGCTGAAAAACCTGCTTTACCTACACACTGCTTCTTTGGTGGGCAGCACTTTTTCTTTAACTTGGGCTTTGTTCCATTTTAAATGGTCCCACCTCTTACTAGTAAAAGCTGCACTAACTAGAGGAAAGGGCATCTGTACAGCTTCCTTGTTTCCCTTGAAAATGTGACGTCAGCTTCAATTCTAGGCAGCTGCTGTAGCCTAAGTCCATCTCCCATCTCACCTTTTCTCTTGTTGGGTTGGAGGATAGTAGATGGGTTTAGACTATGAGGACAAACTCTGATTCAGTCCCAAGACAGTGTGTAGAAAGAGGCAAACAGGACAGCAGGTATAGAGATAGGAAAAGAAAAGATGACTGAATTACGGACTAATACAAGCTGGCATATGAAGTAAGGAAGAACTGTCTGCTTCACTGAGAAGTTGGTGAGTAAGTAGACCTCCAGAATGTCAGGAATTACCTTTTTGCATAATGACTGGAATATGTTCAGATGAGAATAGAATAGTAATACATAGAATGGGTCATGATTGCGGGAGGGGTGACAGCTTCCTTTTATGCTCTCTTCATCTTGGTTAAATAGATATTTCACTCAAACAGCGAGTTTTATATATTGCTCTGTTTTGCATTGCAGTACTTTAAGGCTTTAGAGGTTTCTAAGCTTTCTGCACGTCCCTTTCCATCATGTACCGAGTACAGTAAATTTATTAGGGCCATGGTTTAATATAAAACACTTTTGATTAAAAAACAACCCAGATAAATACGGAATACGAAGGATAGAAACGTGTCGTGATAATTTAGTAGATGCCACAATGTTCCTATGAAACTGAGCAAAACACTTATGAGTGACAGGTTCTGAACATGAATTATATTCTTTGAGAGAGTTAGTCAAACTTTGGATACTAAATTTCTTGTGACAATTGAAAATGTCCCCAATACAGTTCCCATTAGCTGTTTGGAAAACATGCAAGTCAGATCATAAATTAATTATACAGTGCCTGTCTGTGAAAGAACAAAGGCTGTCAGCTTTATTTAGCAAAATTAGAAGTAGAGTCCTAAAACAGTTTGTGTAGGGTCCAGTTTTACTCAGTCTGGTTATGTAGAACTAAATCCTTATTACCGACAGCTGTGCATTAGCCTTCACAATGAGAATGGGTCGATGGTTTGGGATGAAGTAGATGCCATTTCTATTTATTTAGTTCAAACCAGTGTAGTTAACTTTAAAGATATGACAAAAAGGGCTTGACACTTAATCCAAGCAGTAAATTTGAAGCTGCACATTTTGACAAATGTAGGACACTATTAAGTGTAGTGTTGCAGCCAGAATTATTTAAATATACAGACCAAAAATACAACTTTGGCTAAAACTGTCTATAGATTTTTTTTCTGTATCTACTATTATATGCCTTCAAAGGAACTGTTTTTTTTCTTAGAATATTAATTAAGAACCCAAACACAGACATTATTGTTCTTGCTAATTTGTCCCTTTTAAATTTGTTCCTCTATTGTTACTGTACCTTCTTCTGTGAAGGGAAAAAAAACTTATCTGAAAAGAGCTCAAAGGAGGGCGACTAGACATATCTCACAGACAAAGCCTGTGTAGTATACAGACTCATATTCATTAAACTAGAGATGAATAAATTAGAATCTGTGCAGTCAGTGTATTTACTCATACTCTTTCCTTGAGTAGAAGGTGGATTACATTTAACAGCGCTGTGCTTCTAACTAGGTCACAGTTTAGGATTAAAATGTAGTAGATGTACAGAGGAGACCTGTTTTTACAATTGGAGTAAGCTATCAGTTCCAATTAAAAAGTAGATAAATCAACAAATCTCTCAAACAGTCCACCACTGGTTCTTAAAATAAAAATGTTAAATTATTTGGATGCACATGTATAGCACATACCCTACTGTAGATGTATTATTACTTGCATCGTTCTTTGTTTTCTGATGTAAATTACTGACTCCCCACCTTGTTTCCAGTCACTGTTTAGATTATTGACTCCTCAACTGTTTTCTTATCACTGTGTAGTTTATTCACTGAGAACTGCCTATGTTCTTTCGACTGTATTCACTTTATTAAAGCCTTGATAACTGTCTCTTCCGTTTTAGTCATTGCCCATGATACAATTCCTTTTATGCCACATGAACTGTCTGTGGACCCCCAGCAATGATCTCTAACGGCTTCCGTCATAGCTCTAAGCATTGGGTTCTACCTGGTCCATTCAGTCCCACTTGCTTGTCCGCTTCGTGTGGTGGGTAGACTTAATCTTGCTCGCCACGTCTAGGTAAACTGTGCCCACCGCTTTGTCATGGTGTGTTGCTTGGATGTTTAAATCCCAGAATGCATTTAGGTCAGTCTGACACAAACTGCATTCATTTGCCTTTTTTTTTTCCACATAAAAAGCGAAAACTAAACCAACTAGGAAAAAACAAATAGTGGAAACCAGCGACCAAACACAGCTTTAGTAATAAAATAAGCACTTTTGTCTATTGAATATAGACTTCATCAGATAAAAGAACAAACTGCATTAATGCACTTTTAAATACCCGGCACCAGATGATCAGTAACAGGAAGAGAAATTTTAAAAAGACCAAGATGTAAAAAACATCACTTGATATTCAAAATAAAATATTAGTATAAAGAAAAGTAATATACACACAAGATTTATAAATAACAATAAAATAACACTTAAATTTAAACACTTTTGCCAGCAATGCCCAGCTTTTTATTTCAGCAAAACAGAGAGAAAATTTAAGCAAAGAATTTATGAACATATTTATGATATGAAGAGGCATAGAAGCACTAATGCCCTATATAAGCATCAGGTTAAGTGACTTTCTGTTTTCGAAAAGTAAATGTAAATCCGAGGGGTGGTCCATGGACTGTCTTGCTGGAACAAAGAGAACTTTGGTGGTAAATATTTTTTAATGCCATGATTTCCCGAGGTCTTAATGATTTTGTTAGCATTTCTAGTTTATTGAAGATGAAATGTTATGATAGGTGAAAAAGTGCTTAAATGTATGTGTTTTTTATTATTATTTATAAATGTGTGTATATTACTTTTTTATGTACTAATATTTTATTTTTAATATCATGTGATTTTTTTTATGTCTTTGTCTTTTTAAATTTTGTGTTCCTGCTATTGGTCATATGGTTGTGGGTATGTAAAAATGCATTAATGCAGTTTGTTCTTTTATCTGATGAAGTCTATATTCAATAGACAAAAGTGCTTATTTTATTAAAAAAGTTGTGTTTGGTCACTGGTTTCTACTTTTTTTCCCATCTGTTGACGGTTATCTTACTTTTTTTGGCTCAGACTGGCTTTCCTTTAGATTCACTGGTTATCCTTTCTACAGTTCAGTGATCCTGCAGTACCTACTGCAGGGCTGTTCTTGCTATAGACACTGCATGGGCCAACCTGCTGACCCATGATTCCATTTTTGGGTTCAGTGGAACTTTAGGAACCATTGGGCAGCCCTGTGCTGCTCTTGGGCCATGTGTTGCCACAGAGCTCTGCTCTTGGGTCACGTGTCACCATAGAATTCACTCCTGTTGTAAAGTGGTAACCCTTGTGCCATTGATAAATGCTTGTTTCCATTAACACTGCTGTTATTGAGACTTACCGTTTGTTTCATTTTTCATTTTTGGGTCTGTAGTACTGTGTGAGATAGCTTATACTGATGCATACAGCTTGTGTCTTTTTTGGTCACATAGTACTGTAGGAACCACTCATTGGAACCACTCATTTGTTAAGCACACTGCTAGTGCTCTTCGTTACTCACGTAGTACCAGGAGGACACTGTTTGTGTCAATCTTTAGTTACTTGACACACTGAAGGATCGTTATGCCGTTCTTTGATAATCTGTTAGCGTATTAATCGCTCTTAGAGGTGTTTTGTTTGTGGAATTCTTTCATTACATGATAACACAGAAACCATCCTCACAGGAGGACACTGTGCAGATGTTCTTTGTGTTTCACTGTTGCAGTCATCACTTGTGGGTTATCCCTACTGGGTAGCCCTCATCTGGCCCAAATACCAGAGTAAAGATTGTCCCACCCACATCGGCTGCAGTTCGCCAGGGGCTGAAGTCAGGTCGTCAGTGGTATAAAGCAGGGCAGCCGATGCAAATACATCAGTCTTTCTTGCCATGGAGCCCAAAGCAGCAGCAGTTTGCGTGTGCATCGGTCGACCTCTGCCAGAGTGAAGTAGAAAACATCTAAAGCTAAGTACCCCATTGGGGATCTTTTTCTTGCACTAACTGATGTCCGAAAAAGTAAATAATTGTCTCTGCTGTGGAAAACAAATACCACACTGAGACTTCCATAACCTGTATGTAACCTGTTTAGGCCCAGACCACGACATCCCCAGATGCCGGTTCTGTGCTCTCTTTAACATTAGGACCATCTGCCGTAGAGCAGAATTTATAGCTTGAGATTTCAAAGACAGTCCTTCACAGTACGAAGTAGCATCCATTGGTCAGCGTACAGTGGATATCCCCAAAAAGAGAAAAGATAAAGAAAGGGACAGACCACATAATGTTAGGCCTTCAGATGACTCTACCCTGAAGTCAGCCAGCAGCACAACGGAATTCAGTGAGACACCTACGTAGTCCCTGATGCCCAACTCTGTACCTCCGCAGGCTTCTACCGAGACCCATTTGGAGTCTGGTACACCGCTGGATCAGCCTACATCTACTGAGTTTTCGGTTGTCAGCCCTGCAGTTGGATCTGGAGTCGCTCCACAGGCACCAGCTTCTGAGGAGGCTTTTCGGATAACTGTTGCCAGAGAAAGACTGATGGCTGTGCCGCCGGCCTCACCGCACCCAGGAAACACTGAGGCCTAAAAGCAAGACCACTACCAGCAAAAACAATTCCTAGTAGCTGTCTTCCTCAAGCCCAACCTGCTCAGTCACAACAAATTTTTAAGATGGCTGAGGATCTTATCACCTTTATCAGAGGTAACCAGACTACCCCAGCCAAAAGAAAAAGGGACCTTTCCCCAAAGATTCTCTCAGAACCTGACACTGAAGAATCTGACTTTTTGGATTCAGACAATGAACAACAGCCCCTTACCACCTTCGAGGAGTCTGATGCAGAGGAATCCTTCCCATCTGTATCACCCCCCTGAGGACCTATCTTTTGGAGAGACCTTAAACACCCTCAGGGAACACTTCCATTGGGAAGCTCAGGATTACCCCCAGTCTGAGAAGAGGCTAAGAGAGTTTCTGGCCCTTCCCCAGCACAAACCCTTAGCCATTCCTCCCATTTTGGATGCGGTGGAGGATGTTTTCATGGAGTCTAGACTTACACCTGATGCCCTAACTCCTGCTCCAAAAAAGCTAGACAGGTACTACACGGTGCCAGACACCCACAAATAGTTATTCAAAAATCCTGCAGCAGACCCAGAGGTCATCACCCAGGGACCCAAAGGGGCTATGGCCAGTTCCTCCAAAAACCCTATTCCATCTGACAAGGACAGCAGAGCCCTAGACAGATGGGGTAAACAAGTATACACCTCTGCTACCTTAGCTGTTAGAGCTCTTAACTGCCAGTTCCATATGTTAAAACATCAGCAACATACCTTGGAACTATTAAAGCAGAAAATTTCATCCTTGCCAGACAGTTCAACTTCCAGAGAGCTAGGGGAACTCCTACACTCCAGCTCTCAAGTGGCAAAACATTCCCTCTACTGTGGATATGATGCCCTAGATGCCTCTAGCAGGGCTGCTATTGCAGGGTCAGTCTTTAGGAGACATGAATGGCTGAAAGAGCAACCTCTGCCTGATCATGTTAAATCCAAACTCCTAGATAAGGAACACCTGTTTGGATCTAAGGTGGAGGAGGTGCTCAAGAAAATGGAGGATAAGGCCAAATCAATGCAGACAGTAAAAGATTTCCTCCAAAGTACAACCTCCCAGATTCAGCAGGAATTTTCCCATCAAACACTGGTCCTTTCCTTCCCAATCCAGGCCTGTGCAAAGGAAACGGTGCAGGGACAGACCCCCCAGGCAGCAACTACAAGGACAGCAGAGGCCCAGACAGTGGACCTCTACAACCCCCAGGGCAGGGAGTTATAAGTCCACTCCCTACCCTAAGAACTTGCAATGACTCCTCCTCCCCCTCTACCCCCCCCCCAAAGGTTAGGAGGAAGGCTGTCCCTTTTCAAAGACAACTGGCAATCCATCACAAAGGAACAATGGATCATAAAAATCATTTTCCAAGCATACAGATTCTCCTTCAAATAGAGCCAAATCTTGACAGGTTACCCAGACATACCAACAAATCAGTGGGCAGAGGCCCTCAGCCAAATTCAGAAACTCTATGCTCAAGGAGCAGTGCAACCTGTACCCCAGGAATAAGCCGGAAAAGGGTTTTATTCAAGATAGTTCCTGGTATCCAGGAAAGAAGGCACTCGGTGCCCTATTCTGGATCTATCCACACTAAACCTTTCCCTACAAGTGCCAAAATTCATAATGCTTATGCTCCAAAAACTCTTGCCCATTCTGACTCCAAATGCCTGGCTAGTCACCCTGGACCTAAAGGATGCTTACCTCCATATCCCTATAAGGGAGTCATGCAGAGGGTTCCTTCACTTCAGGCAGGCTCACAACATTTTCAGTTCTCTGCTCTGCCCTTTGGCTTAATTACCGCTCCCAGGATGCCCGGGCACTGTCATTGCCTTCTGCAGGCAAAAAAAACATTCAAATTTACCCCGGTCTGGGCGACTGTCTCATCCAGGCAGACAACAAGGAAAAGCTCTTGCAAGACCTCAACTTTGTCCAAACGCTCTTTACTTCTCTGGGATTTACCATCAACAAGGAAAAATCCCATTTCTAGCCCACCAGACAGATCACCTTCTTGGGAGCTCTCCTGGACACTTCCTCCCACCAGAAAAACAAAGTTTCCTGCCCCAATATTTCTCCCAGTTGGCTTCCAGAACACACCTCACAGCAAGAAAGTTCCTTCAAGCTCTGGGGTACATGGTATCCTGCATCTTGTTGGTGCCCTTGACCAGACTACACATAAGAAAACTGCAGTGGTACCTCAAAAAACCTATGGTGCTAGCACTCTCAGCCTCTGGAGCTACAACTGCCTCCTTAAGAGAGGAACTCCTATGGTGGACAGTAGTCTGCACCCTGAACAAGGGCCTACTATTTCTAATTCTTCCCCATGGCCGGACCATCACCACGGATGTCTCAGACAAAGCCTGGAAGGCACATTTAGGAGACATGTGCACCCAAGGCACTTGGGACCTAGACCTACACATCAATCTAAAGGAAGTGATGGCAGTACCCAGGGCTGTCACAACCTTCAAGAGCCACCTGCAACCAGGGGTGCTCCTCATCAAAACAGACAATACCACAGTCATGTGGTACATCAACAAGCAGGGGGGAACACAATCCTACCCGCTTTGTTGTCTGCTTCTCTGGCAGACTGCTTCGATGATGGGCCTTCATCTGATAGCCCAGTACAACACCCTAGCAGACCACCTCAGCAGAAGTGTCCTGGACCCCCATAAATGGCAGCTTCGGAGGGAGACCTTCCTCTGCATCACACAAACTTGGGGGACCCCTGAGATAGACCTCTTTGCATCCATAGAAAACAGGCAGTTAGACTAGTTCTGCACCAGCAAGTTCCACCCAGAAGACTAGAAAGTGGATGCTCTCTCCTTCCACTGGGACAACCTGTTTGTCTATGCCTTCCCCCCCTTGCCAGTGATCCCAAGGGTACTGCTAAAGATTAGGGAGGAAGGGCCAAGAGCAATACTAATTGCTCCAAATTGGCCCAGGCAACATTGGTACCCCTTACTTCTCAGCCTATCCAAGGAACCGCTCAGGAGCCTGCCTGTCACGGAAGGACTTCTAACCCAAGAAAAAGGGTCAGCACTGCATTTCAATCTTCAAACTCTCAACCTATCTGCATGGCTTAATCCCCAAAGGCGGATACCAACCCACTGTTGAGCAAGCAGGTCATGGGTATAATTAAGGAGGCCAGAAGGCCCAGCACCAGGAAGTCATACTCGGCTAAATGGAAAAGATTCAATGCCTGGTGCCAAACTAAGGGTACAAGCAGTTCCCTTGCATCTCTCTCTCTGATTCCAGACTACTTGGCAGAGCTACTGCAAAAAGGATTCTTACTCTTCCATCAAAATCCATGCCTCGGCTATCTCTGCCCATTCCCATGCAGAGCAGCCTTTGATGTTCTTCATGTTTCACTGTTGCAGTCATCACATTTGGGTTATCTGCCTGCAGGTAGCCCTCAGCCGGCATGAGTACCAGAGTCTTGGGATTTCTGTGTCGGATGCTATCGCTTCTTCCATGACGTCAGATCATCAGGGGTATAAAACATTCAGCCGATGCCATTACATCAGTCTTTCTTGCCGTGTGGTGACCGAAGCAGAAGCAGTTCACAAGTGCCTTTTGGCTGACTCCTGAAATTTTCGTTTTCGAGTTTCAGACCTGAAGTCTTCTAAAAGGTAAGTACCCCGTTGGGGATCATTTTTTTCTTGATCTAACTGATGTCAGAAAAAATTAATAATTGTCTTGCCTGTGGAAAGCAAATACCTCATAGAGATTTTCATTCTTACTGCATCACCTGTTTAGGCCCAGACCACAATGTCCCTTGCTGTCGGTTTTGTGCCTTGTTCAACGTCCGAACTATCCGTCACCGGGCAATTTTTGTAGCTAAATACTTTTGCTCTCGATCTCCGTACTCCGAAATGGCATCGGTAAGCCATTCAACTACCGATCTTCCAAAAAAATGTAAGGATAAAGACAGAGACAGACCACATAGGTCCAAAACTGCCAATGATGCTACCATTAAGCTAGTGCCAGTTCACCGATACTCAGTGAGGTGCTTACGTAGCCCCTGATACCCGTTTCTACAGATTCGCAGGCCTCTACTAAAACCCATTCTGAGTCCGGTATGCCGCGAGATGCTTCTTCGACTATGGAACCTGTGGATGTCTCTACCTTGGATGGGTCCAGAGCCGCTGTGCAGGTACCAGCTTCTGAGGGTGTATTCAGGCCTTCCGGTTTCCATATTAAACCAACTACTTAATTTCAAGCCAAAAATACTGAATTTCTCACTAAAATTCACACTAAAGTTAAAGTTAAATTAAAGTTAAAGCCTAAAGTTCACACTACGCCTAGGAAACCGATGACCAAAGCACATTCTCAGGCCCACAGTCCTCAAAATCAAATGATTAGAATGGCTGAAGACCTTATTACCTTAATTAGGGGAAGCCAGCCTCCCCCACAAAGAGACCTAGAACTGATTGTCCTTCTGATTCTTCTGATCAGGAATCTGATATCTCTGTTCCTTCTGACTACCAGGACATACCCTTATCTACCTATGAGGATTCTGATGCAGAGGATTCCATTTCCTCTGCTTCCCCTCCAGAAGATTTTTCTTTTGGTAAAACCCTGCATACCCTTAGGGAGCATTTCCACTGGGAAGGCCAGGACTACTCTCAGTCCAAAAAGAGACTCAGGGAATTTTTAAACCTGCCTCAGCACAGGCCTCTAGCTATCCCTCCTGTTCTGGAGATTGTAGATGATGACTTCTTGGAATCCAGCCTTACCCTGGATACTTTGTCTCCAGCTCCAAGGAAACCTGACGGGTACTATAGAGTACCTGACTCTCACAAATTCCTTTTCAAGAATCCTACTGTGGATCCAGAGACCATTTTCCAAGGACCAAAAGGCATTAAGGCTACTATTGCCAAGAATCCTACCCCTTCTGACAGGGATTCTAGGGCTTTAGACAGATGCTGTAAGAAGGTATACACCTCTGTTACTTTGGCCATTAGGGCTTTAAATTGCCAGTTTCATATGTTAAAGTGTCAGCCGCATATTATGGGCTAATTAAACAGAAAATTATGTTGATTCCTGACTGTGCAGAACACAAAGATTTACAAGAGTTAATTCATTCTGCTGACCAAGTTGGTAAACATACTTTGCAGTGTGGTTTTGATGCTTTAGAAGCATCTTGTAGGGCTGCTGTGACTGGGTCTGTTCTTAGAAGGCATGCTTGGCTTAAGGAACAAAACTTGCCAGATCATGTCAAAGCAAAAGTACTGGATGCACCCTTAAACCAAGAGTGCCTATTTGGCAATAAAGCAGAAGAAGTTCTCAAAAGGATGGAGGAGAAAGCTAAATCTATACAAACTGTTAAAGATTTCTTACAAGTACAGCCACCTAGATTCAGTAGGCATTGGCATTCAAAGAACTGGTCCTTTCCAGTCCCTTCCAGGCCTTCTCAGTCCAAACCCAGGGGCAGCAGAACCCCAAGACTTCGGTCTCAGGTTATGCACAAATCTAAGCAGTGGGGTGCTCCCACGTCCTAAACAAGTAGTCGTAAGCCACCCCCTATGGTAAACTTGCACAATGACTTATCCTTAACTCCCCCAAGCCTTGCTCAAGTACTTGCTCCATTAGGAGGAAAACTCACCCTGGGAATACATTATCCAAGACAAATGGGTTTTAAACATTGTTTCCCTAGGATACAGATTCCACTTTCACTCACTCCCAGCCCTAAGTGCATGGTCAGACCTCCCCCCAAGCCAGTGGGCGAAGGCCCAAAAGCAAGTACTTTCTCTCTGCCCGAAGCAGAAGCAGTTCACAAGTGCCAGTCGGCCGACTCCTGAAATTTTCGTTTTCGAGTTTCAGAACTGAAGTCTTCAACTAAAAGCTAAGTACCCCGTTGGGGAAACTTTTTCTTGCTCCTTACTGATGTCAGTAAAAGTTAATAATTGCATTACTTGTGGGAAGCAAATACCTCATAAGGATTTTCATTTGTACTGTTTTACTTGCCTAGGCCCTGACCACAACGTGCCTTGCTGTCGGTTTTGTGCTAAATTTAATTAACGCACGATTAAACATCGGTATATTTTTGTTTCTAAATATTTTGGCTCAAGATTTAACTATCCAGAAATGTCGTTGGTTAGCAATCCGACTACCAGAATACCTAAAAACCGCAAAGAAAAAGACAGAGGCAGACCGTCGAGGTCCAAAACCGACGACGACGCTTCTCCTAAGCCAGTCGCCAGTTCGCTGGTACTCAGTGAGGCGGTTTTGCAGCCCCTGATACCTGCTACTTCTAATTCGCAGGCCTCTACTGAGACCCATTCGTAGTCCGATATGCCGCGAGATGCTTCAATAATGGAACCCGGGGATGTCTCTACCTAAGATGTGTCCGGAGCCGCTGTGCAGGCACCAGCTTCTGAGGGTGTTTTCAGACCTACAGATTTGTATATTAGATCGACGTCATCTTCAAAACTAAGGCCAAAATCTAAATCTATGTCTAAAAAACCGATGCCTGGGCCACATGTGCAGGCCCCTATGCCTAAAAAACAAATGATCAAAATGGCTGAAGATTTAATTACTCTGGTCAGGGTTAGCCAACCCCCTCCTTCTAAGAGGCCTAGGCAAGACATCGATTATGAATCTTCTGAACAGGATTCTATTTCTTCTGACTCTTCTAATGAACAGGATTTGTCTATTCCTACTTATGAGGACTCTGATGCAGAGGATTCCATTCCTTCTGCCTCTCCCCTTGAGGATTTTTCTTTTGGGGAAACTTTACATGCCTTAAGGGAACATTTCCACTAGAAAAGTAAGGATTTCTCTGAATCTAATAAGAGACTTAGGGATTTTCTTCTACTTCCTCAGCATAGGCCTTTGGCTATACCTCCTGTTCTAGACATTGTTGATGTTTTTTCAGAATCTAGCATGACTCTTGATTCTCTGCCTCCGGCTCCCTGTAAGCCACACAGATGCTACAGGGTTCCTGACTCCCACAAATTCCTTTTCAAAAACCCTATTGCTGATCCAGAAACCATTTTTCAGGGTCCCAAGGGCATTAAGGCCTCCAAAAATCCTACCCCTTCTGAAAGAGATTCCAGGGCGCTGGATAGATGGGGTAAGAAGGTTTACACATCTGCAACCCTGGCAAACAGGGCTTTAAACTGTCAATTTCATATGCTTAAATGTCAACAGCATATCATGGGACTACTTAAACAGAAAATTATGTTAATCTCTGACTGTGTGGAAAATAATGAATTGCAGGATTTATTGCATTCAGCTGAACAAGTTGGAAAACATACTTTGCAATGTGGTTTTGATTCCTTGGAGGCCTCTTGTAGGGCTGCTTTAACTGAATCTGTGCTAAGAAGGCATGCTTGGCTCAAAGAGCAAACCCTGACCATGTTAAAGCAAAATTGTCGGATGCTCCTTTACAACAGGACTGTCTCTTTGGTAATAAGGCTGAAGAAGTTTTAAAAAAGATGGAAGACAAAGCTAAATCAATGCAAACTGTGAAAGATTTCTTACAAGTGCAACCTCCAAGATTTAGTAGACACTGGCCTGCTAAGAACTGATCCTTTCCAGTCCCCTCGAGAGCCACTCAAGTCAAATCAAGACATTCCAAAGTCTCCAGGTTTCAGTCACAAGGAAATTTTAGAACAAAACAATGGGGTGCCTCCACCTCCAAATCTGGAAGCAACAAGGCACCTCCCTATGGTAAACAGTCTCAATGACTTCCCTCTACAATCACCAAGCACTTACCTCTTAGCCACCCCTTTGGGGGGAAAACTAGCACTTTCATGCACGAAACTGGCAACTTATTACCCAGGACAAATGGGTTTTAAATATAGTATCCCAGGGATACAGATTTCACTTCCACATGTTGCCAATCCCAAACGGATGGCCAGATCTGCCCCCAAATCAGTGGGCAGAAGCCCAGAAACAAGTTCTGTCCCTCATGAACATGGGGGCTATTCAACCAGTGCCAGAAGAGGAGAAGGGACAAGGTTTCTTTTCCAGACTTTTCCTGGTACCCAGAAAAGGCAAATTATATCATCCAATTCTGGACTTATCCACTCTAAACACATTTCTGGACATTCCAAAATTCAAGATGCTGACTCTTCAACAGTTACTACCTATGCTAGGCAAAGATGCCTGGTTGGTAACTCTAGACTTAAAAGAGGCTTACCTGCGTATCCCAATCAGGGAATTTTGCAGAAGATACCTCTCCTTCAAAGCAGGCTACTTGCATTACTGGTTCTCTGCACTGCCCTTTGGCTTATCTACTGCATCCAGGGTCTTCACAAAGTGCCTGGCACCAGTAATTGCATTTTGCAGGCAAAGAAATATTCAAATATATCCATACCCGGACGATTGTCTAATTCAGGCAGAAAACAAGGACATTCTTCTAAAGCATCTGGCGTTTGTAAAAAGGGTTCTAACTTGTCTAGGGTACACCATAAACAAAAAGAAATCACAACTGGTACCCTCTCAAAAAAATACATTCCTGGGTGCAAGCTTGAATATAACTGCCCAGATGACTTACCTTATGCCAGAAAAGAAAATTCAATTGATGACTTACTTCAAACAGGTGGCCACAAAAACCCTGCTAGCTGCAAGACAAATTCTGCAGGTCTTGGGGTTCATGGCCTCTTGCATTCTTCTAATTCCATATGCAAGACTGCATATGAGGAAACGTCAGTGGTACTTAAAAAGTTTATGGAGTCAACATTGTCACAGCCTGGAAACAATGATTCCTAATATACCTTGCCTGCAACTAGAGTTCCTATGGTGGGCAGAGGCCTGCCACCAAAACAAGGGACTGCCATTCACTCCACCCCCTGCTGCCCAAACCCTAACAACAGATGCATCAGACTATGCTTGGGGGGCTCATCTGGCAGGGAAGTGCATTCAGGGCAAATGGAGGCCAAATCAAATGCACTTACATATCAATCAGAAAGAGATGCTAGCTGTACAGAATGCTCTGACAGCCTTCAAGGACTACCTTCATCCAGGACAACTAATGATAAAGACAGACAATACCACAGTTATGTGGTACATAAACAAGCAGGGGGTACACATTCCTACCCCCTTTGCAGACTAGCCATGGCATTGTGGAACATGGCCTTGACCTGTCAGATACAACTACAAGCTCAATTCCTGCCAGGAAAGCTAAATACTCTGGCAGACGAACTAAGCAGAAATCTTATGGACCCACACGAGTGGAAACTGGAACCATAATCTTTCAACATGTTGACACGCAAATGGGGGAACCCAGACATACATCTTTTTGCCTCACCCCAGAATTATCAGTTGGACAAATTCTGCACAAGAATTCATCACAAAAAAGCTTGGAAAGTCTATGCTTTCCCCCCTCTGCCTCTGCTCTCCAAAGTTCTACTAAAAGTCAAACAGGACAAGCCAGAAATGATTCTGATTGCTCCAGACTGGAATCGCCAACACTGGTACCCACTCCTGCGCAATGTGTCACACCTTCCTCCGTGGCACCTGCCTCAGGCACCTTACCTACTGTCTCAGCAGAACTACCAAATTCTGCACACTCAGCTCCAAACTTTGAATCTTGCAGCGTGGCTAATCAACTAATTTCACCCCTGGCATCCCTCAGCAAACCAGTGATGGATGTCATTTTGGAGGCTAGAAGGCCTAGTACTAGAAAATCTTATGCTGACAAATGGAAAAGATTCTGTGTCTAGAATCAATCACAAGGAATAAGCACAGCAATGCCAATATTCCTCAGATTCTGCAATACTTAACTGAGATGCTTCACAAGGGCCTATCTTTTTCTTCCATAGAAATCCATGCCTCTGCCATTTCAGCTCATTACAACACAGAACCTCCCCTCTTCTCTCATCCTCTGCTAAAGCAGTATCTCAGAGTGGCCAAAAATGTAAGACCTCCTAGGAGAGCACCAACTCCTGCATGGGACCTCAGTTTTGTTTTGGAAAAACTCACTCTCCCTCCTTTTGAGCCGCTGCTACTGCAGACCTAAAATTTCTCTCCTGGAAAACAGCTTTCCTTTTAGCAGTCACTTCAGCTAGAAGGATTTCAGAATTACAGGCTCTTATGGCAGTGGAGCCTTTCATTATTTTTCATCCAGACATGGTGGCTCTCAGGACCAATCCATCTTTCATGCCTTAGGTGGTATCCAGTGTGGCTCTTAATCAGGCCATTCATCTGCCAACTTTCTTCCCCAACCCACAGAACAAGGGTGAACGGATTCTGCATTCATTGGATGTACACAGACAACTTAGATTCTACTTAAACAGGACGAAATCTCTAAGAAAATCTGAACAACTATTGGTGGCATTTGCTGCAGGGGCAGAGGGAAAGGCTATTTCAAAACAGACTATTTCCAAATGGATAAGCCATTGTATTTGTTTCTGCTATATGCACCATGGTAAACCTGTCCCCAATGGGATCAGGTCTCATTCCACCAGGGCTGCATCTACTTCTGCAGCCTTTCTCAGAGGTGTTGCTACCAGAGACATTCTAGAAGCTGCTACCTGGAGCTCAGTTCATACTTTCACCAAACATTACCATTTACCTCTCTTCTCTAAATTCAGAGCTGGCTTTGCCACTGCTGTTCTGCAAGGCCTTATAGCTGGTCCTAATGCTGTATAAATCCATCCTCCCAACCATAGCTTTGGGATTCTACCCAAATGTAATGACTGCAACAGTGAAACACGAAGAACATAATACAGTTGTGTACACTTACCATAAATGTAGATGTTTGAGTGTATTCACTGTTGCAGTCCTGGTTACCCACCCTCTAGCCCTCTGTTTTTCTATTACTATACCTCTCCTTTTATTTACTATGCTTAAAAGCCTTTTTGGGTGTATTTGCTTTTGTTTGGAGGTATATTTTTTGTGGTTTAACTATATATATATTTTTTTGCTCCCCATTTGGGGGGCACCTGACATCTGGGGCAATAAAAACTGATGTAATGGTGTCGGCTGCATGTTTTATACCCCTTATGACCTGACGTCATGGAAGAAGGGACAGCAACCGATGCAGGACCCAAGACTTTGTCAATCAGGCCAACTGAGGACAACCTGCCAGCAGATTACCCAAATGTAATGATTGCAAGAGTGAATACACTCGAACATCTACATTTATGGTAAGTGTACACAACTGTACTTTCTCTGCACTTCCCTTTGGCTTATCTACTGCGACCAGGATATTCACAAAGTGCCTAGCTCCAGCCATTGCTTTTTTGCAGGAAGAGAAGTATTCAGAATTACCCATACTTGGACGATTGCCTGATTCAGGTGGAAAGTCAGGACTTGCTACTGCAGCACCTGGCATTTGTAAAGAGACTTCTAATTTTATTTGGGGTACACCATCAACGAAAAGAAATCACACCTAGTACCCTGCCAACCGATTGAATTCCTGGGAGCAAGCTTGAATACAACTTCCCAGATGGCATTCCTTACTCCAGAGAAACAAATTTATTTGACAACGTACTTCAACCTACTGGCCACCTAAACTGAGCTATCTGCAAGGAAAATACTGTAAGCTCTGGGGTTCATGCCCTCTTGCATTCTGTTAATTTCATATGCAAGACTGCATATGAGGAAACTTCAGTGGTATCTAAAAAGTCTATAGTGACAACATTCTCAGGACCTGGAAACAATAATGTTTAAGGGCAGAGTTCCTTTGGTGGTCAGAGGCCTGCAACCACAGCAAGGGACTCTCTTTCACTCCACCCCCTGCCGCCCAAACCTTAACAACAGATACATCATACTATGCATGGGGGGCTCACATGGCAGGACAATGCATTCAGGGCAAATGGAACCCAAAGCAGATGCACCTGCATATCAATCAAAAAGAAATGTTAGCTGTACCGAATGCTCTGACAGCCTTCAAAGGCCTTATTTTTCCAGGACAACTATTGGTAAAGACAGACAACACAGTTATGTGGTGCATAAACAAGCAGGGGGGAACACATTCCTACCCACTCTGCAGACTAGCCATGGCTCTGTGGAACACAGCCTTGAGCAACCAAGTGCACCTATACGCTCAATTCCTGCCAGGCAAACTAAATTCACTGGCAGATGACTTAAGCAGAAATTTCATGGACCCACACAAATGGAAACTGGAACCCAAAATATTCAAACTTTTGGGGAACAGATGAGGGGACACCAGAGGTGGACCTGTTTGCTTCCCCTCAGAACTATCAATTGAACAAATACTGCACCAGAACTCCCCACAGCCATGCTTGGAATGTGGATGCCCTGTCCTTTTCCTGGGAAAGCCTCTCAGTCTATGCCTTTCCCCCTCTGCCTCTCCTCTTGAAGGTTCTACTAAAGATCAAACAGGACAAGCCAAGGACAATCCGTGATTACACCAGACTGGCCACACCAGCACTGGTATCCTCTTTTGTGCAGTCGCTGACAGTGCTACAACCATGGCACCTGCCTCAGACCCCTTCCCTGCTGTCCCAGCTGGGGGACCAAATTCTGCATCCTCAGCTTCAGTCCCTGAACCTTGCAGCCTGGCTAATCCCCTGAACTCATCTCTAGCAACCCTCAGTAAGCAGGTGCTGGATGTCATTCTTGAGGCAAGGACCCCTAGTACTAGAAAATCCTATTCAGAAAAGTGAAAAAGATACTGTTCCTGGAGCCAGTCTCAAGGATGGCCACAACTGTGCCAAGCTTACCTCATGTACTAGATTACTTAACAGAAATGCTCCACAGTCCTTCTCTTCAGTTAAGATTCATGCCTCTGCTATCTCAGCTCATTATAATACTGAGCCACCCCTCTTCTCTCATCCTCTGGTAAAACAGTTCCTTAGAGGGGCCAAAAATTTAGGACCCTCCCCCCAGGAGAGCTCCCACTCTAGCCTGGGACCTTAATTTTGTATTGGAAAAACTTAACACTTCCCCCCTTTGAACCGGCTGGTACTGCAGAGTTGAAATTCCTCTCATGAAAAACAGATTTACTTATAGCCTTCACTTCAGCAAGAAGAGTGTCTGAACTGCAGGCCCTTATGGCAGTGGAACCCTTCATTATCTTCATTGCAAACAGCATTTCCCTCAGGACTAACCCATCTTTTATGCCCAAGGTGGTGTCTAGTGTGGCTTTAAACCAGTCCATTCATTTGACTACTTTTTTCCCTAATCCTCAAAATAAAGGGGAAAGGATACTGCATTCTCTAGACGTGCACAGACAGCTTAGATTCTATTTGGACAGGACTAAGCCTCTCAGAAAATCTGACTAGCTGCTAGTCAGTTTTGCTGCAGTTGTAGAGGGGAAGACCATTTCAAATCAAATCATATCTAAATGGATAGCACACTGCATCAATTTCTGCTACAAGCACCATGGAAAACCTACCCCACAGGGGATAAGAACACATTCCACTAGGGCTACATCTACCTCTACTACATTTCTCAGAGGAGTCCCTACTAGGGGCATCCTGGAAGCTGCAACATGGAGCTCGGTACACACTTTCACCAAGCATTACCACTTGCCTATCTTTTCTAAATCCAGAGCTGGATTTGCCACAGCAGTCTTACAGGGCCTGATTGCCAGGCCTAATGCTTCTTAATCTACCTCTACCCTTCCTTAGCTTTGGGAATCAACCCAAATGTGATGACTGCAACAGTGAAACACGAACAACATAGTACAGTTGTGTACACTTACCATAAATGTAGATGTTCGAGTGTATTCACTGTTGCAGTCCTGGTTACCCTCCCTCCAGCCCCCTGAATGTCTTTGCTTTCAACTATCCTTTTTGGTTTGGCATGTCTTATACTATGTGTATTTGCTTTTTTGCTGGGGTTGTTCCTCACCATATAATTGCTTCATATTTTGAGGGCACCTGACATCTGGGGCAAGAAAAACTGATGTAATGGCGTCGGCTGCATGTTTTATACCTCTGACAACGTGACGTCATAGAAGAAGTGACAGCATCCGATGCAGAAATTCCAAGACACTAGTATTCAGGCCGGCTGAGGGTTACCTGCAGGCAGATAACCCATATGTGATGACTGCAACAGTGAATACACTCAGACATCTAAATTTATGGTAAGTGTACACAACTGTACTTTCCCGGGTCTTGTAAGATCATTGTTATTACTGTAAGCTGCTTGTATTCGCTGGCCATTTGACTCCTTGTCAAAAAATGGATACTGTTAAATGGCTCAGGCAAAGGATCAGAAAATCTGCCTGCATTCTGTCCTGGTGTTGGTATGTGGGAGTGAGGTCAGCTTAGAGTCAGTCCAACTCAAATCAGAAATGCCTGTTCCTGTAATAAATCAAATTCCAGTTTTCATCTGTTCATAAGGTAATATTCTGTTTCTTCCTTTCTCAATTTTCTTTCTGGAGAAAGAACACTTAATTAGTGCTTGTGCTTTACCGGCCCTTTGTTTTTCCCACCATATACATCTGGAATGGTAACACAAAAAGGACCACTTTCTCCTTTTCTTCATTTAGCTACAGATTTTTCTATATTATTTCCACTGGACTAGTTGTTGTTGTTGTTGTTGTTGTGTCTTTCGGCTTTTCCCAGTTAGGGGTCGCCACAGCGGAACTCCGGTCCGCTAATGATTGGCGGTAGATTTTTACATGCCGAGTTGCCGGCCCTGATGCACAACCTTCAATGAAGGTACGCCCATTCATGCATATCTCCACACAGAAGACACTCTAGCTGAGAATCGAACAGGACGTCTTACTGTGAGGCAACAACGCTACCGCAGCACCACCACCGCAGTTATGTCTTCCATATAGGCATTGTCAGACAGTTCCTATTTTTCTATTGTGATACTTCTTGAACATTCTATTTGCTTA
The DNA here is from genome assembly GCF_019279795.1 of Protopterus annectens. Taxonomy (NCBI): domain Eukaryota; kingdom Metazoa; phylum Chordata; order Ceratodontiformes; family Protopteridae; genus Protopterus; species Protopterus annectens. Next base: position 10,350,768 of record NC_056742.1, read on the forward strand.
CTTTTTAACACTGTGCCTTGACAACATCTGTAGTGAAGCACTGAAGTACTTGAACTCTTAATGTTAGTTTTACAAAGTACATGGTGGGGTACCAGGTACCTTACATAGCTCTTCTGACTCTTTGAAAGCCTTTTTTGTTCTGCTAGATTTGGCCAGTCATGTTGTGTTTCATGTTTTGCTTATTTTTGGAGCTACTTTCTGTACTGTAGTTTTCCATCAGATATCAATTTTGTTGCTGCTAACCACTGCCTTTATTGTAACACCATTTCTGTTTGTACTCCTTTGCTCAAGTGGTATGCTTTTCTGTGGTCCACTGTCACAAAGGTGAATGATAGGAGTTTGTCTTCTACTCTTATTAAAGTGTTAAATACTGTAGCAGCTGTTCTCAAAAAATGATGATGATCTACATCTTCCATTAGTTTCTTCAAAGAAAAAATCCAGATGGCAACAAGTAAAACTCTAGTTACAGAAGACATTCTTGTTCCTTTCAGCAGTAAGTCTTTCTCAACTTTTCTATGCCTCCACGTAGAGCTTTTCAGCACATTACTCTAAAACAGCCTTCTTTAAGTGGGCTTTAATAGAACCACCTACAAACATGAGTGTACTGATAAAAATGAGGGGCATATCTCCCCAATCTAATTCCTTCCTGCTGTAGAAACACAGTTCTTTAGGAAGATTTGTATTTTGAAGCCATTTTCATTGAAAGATGTACCTTGTTTGCAAGACTTTTTATTGATCAAGCATTAGTTCACAGAAGATGTGCTGGGTGACTTAAACTGCCCTCCTGAAGTATAGTAGATGGAGAGACAAATGAAATTCAAGACTGTATGGACAGGTAGAATTTTTATATGAGATGTAAAAGAGAAAAGAAAGAAGTAAGCTGCTGGTTAAGTAGAATAAAGAGTGGCACATGGAATAACATTGTTGCCTCACAGTAAGAGGTTCTCAGGTTTGGTTCTTAGTGGGGTTTCTTTCTGTCTGGGGTCTGCATATCCTGCCTTTGATCACATGGGTTTTTCTAGGTGTGCTCCATTTTCTTCATTCCCACCTACGTTTAAAGACTTGTGGTAGATTGATTAGCAACTTCTAAATTACCTGTAGGAGTAAGTGTATGCATATATGATACAGACGAAAGGCCCGGTAGTCTAATTCCCTTTCTCCCCATTTGCCTGCTAAGCTCCATGGATGGTGGTGGCTGTTCACATGGTTGCTATAGGCATCTGCTTCAACTTGTCCCTGTAGCCAGAAATAGAAAATATACAGCTTATCCAAGAGGTGACGAACCATTATGTGGGTTATCAATTGATGTATTTCTGTTTGAGTGATCCTGCCAGCTCTGTCAGAGATGTTATGCTGTCATGTCTGTACTAGACTTTGGGCAGATTTGGTGAGGTAAACAGTAGTCAGCTGCCATCAGTTTCTCTGCTTCTTTCTGTGATCTGCCCCTGCTGCCTCTGTCAGTGAGGTTATTCTGTCATGCTTGTATTAGATTAGTCATTAGTTGTAAATCATGATTAACATTCAAGCTTCAAAAGCCATTTTTGCCATGTGTTGCATAATGTAATTCATCATGTTGGGTCATCTTGGGGAAACATGTAAAGTTCAAATACTTTTCTTTCAGGAGTTCAGTGGATGATATGGAAAAGCTTGCCTGTATCCTTGCCCTTTATGAAGAAAAGTGAAGTAGTGTTTTTGTTTACACAACCTACAGATGTGTACATCCATTTTACTAATCTCTGCAGTCCATATGTTCACCATCAGTACATCTTTCCGCAGATGGGCAGGTGTACTTGGAAAGATTTCAGATCCCGTGACTTTGGCCCCGAGAGAATCAGTGCATTCATATTAATGGCTTACGTCTCATAGTGATGCAAAAGGCATTCCATTCTTCATGCCACTAAGAAAGGAAGAGGAGAGTTTTATTTAAATAGAGAGCATTGTAGAGATGTATAGTATCAACAGTTAGGGATATTACTGACACTCTTCCTTTCAAGAGGATATATACCTTTAGGAGTATACAGTGAACAGTTTCACAGCTTTGCCCAACATCATCTTAGCATTTAGAAACCTATACATTAGTCTTTTGAGCCACGCTAATCAAAGTGGCATTCGTTATGCCAATTCCTGGGTCTCTCTCATTAAAAAGAATTGGCTGTCATGAGCCTGTCTGGGCTTCATCTTTATTTTTACCTGCCTGCCTTTGTAACTCAGTAAAGTTTCATATAAGATCATTCTGCTTTACTGAGTTCTTAGTGTTTGGGACTTGGGCTGCAAGTTCTGTCACACATGCATGGTTTTTAAGCTTAGACAGTGATTCCTAGTTTCCTGCAAAATTTTCAGCAGCTTCCTTAAGGTTGTGGCAGTTTGTTCAGACTCTAGAAAGTGTAGGATAAACTGCTGATCAAATGCAATTCTTTTATAGATGATGTGTTGCCACAGACTGGATCACAAGTATTTATTTGCTTCTTCTGTTGTAATAACTCACTTATCCTTAAGATTTTATGGGCTAGGTTAACTGATGTAACAAAAGAGTTTCTTTTCAAACTATGATTCACTTCTCCCTCATCTTTGCCAGTAAAGCATTACGTTTGTAATACTATCTTTGTAATGTCGCATTTTTACAGCTGACCAGTTTGAAAGTTATATAAGTGTCTTGAATTATTACCATTTGTTATATATAGTAGCATGTATATGTCTGTTTTGCAAAGACTCTAGGTAATATGTGTGGTTTTATTTCCCTTGTATTACTCTTGCCCTTGACTCTCCTAGTTAGACTTACCAAGGCATTTGATGTGGTAGAACAGCAGTAATTCAGTGAACAAATTAAAAAGAGTCAAAAATAGATCAAAGGGTGGCAGCAAAACTAAAAGTATGATAAGACAGTATGACACAGAGGATCATAACATATATGTATTCAACTTGCACGAAAGGATAGTGACATGTGGGTATGGGAAGAGTCAGTACTGGGGCTTATCTTTTACTTTACCTTAACAAGTAAGAATAAAAAAAAATCTTGAAGAAAAAATATGCTTTATTGCTGAAGGAAAAAAGTAATGCATAAAGTAAGAAGCTTATAGCTAGGCTGAGTAGAGACATGGCAAGCATAGTGGTGTGATCTAAGACATGATTATCCAAACTGTTTGCTAAAAATATAAAGTAACATGTAAGAGAGAGAAAAACCCAAAGACATAGCAAAATATGTGGAATACAGATAATGGAAACAGCAAATGAGGAAAAGGGATTTAGAGGTAATCACATCCAATAAGCTAAAGGTAGCTGTGTGACAGAGCAGCTTGGAGGGCTGTTACGATACACTGGAACTGGCATTACTGGTAGAAAACTCAGATGTTAAGCAGCATTACCAATTGAAAAATCAGATGTTAATCCAGTGATGTTATTCATGTTTCACTGTTGCAGTCCTGATTTGTGTGGCAGCCCTTGGCTGGCCTGACTACCAGAGTAAAAATCTCCCTCCTCTTAAGACTGGTAGAAATCCTATCCTGACATCCGTATACTTGGGTATAAAGGGAGCCAACTGACACCATGACATCAGTCTTTTCTTGCCGTTGGAGCCCGAAGCAGTGTTCCAGTAAGTCAGTTGGTCCGCACCAGAGAGAAGTTGTCTAAAGCTAAGTACCCCATTGGGGAATTATTTTTCTTGCTTTAACTGTGTCAGATAAGGTTAACAATTGTCTCTGCTGTGATAAGCAAATCCCACACTGAGACTTTCATACTCTGTGTGTCACATGCCTAGGCCCAGATCATGACGTCCCTAGTTGCTGTTTTTGCACCAGTTTCAATTCTAGGACTATCAGGTATAGGGCCAAACTCTTAGCTAGGCATCTTAGTCTACCATCTACCTCACATCGTCTGATGGCATCAGCCAGTCGTCCCAAGGTTGAGCTCCCCAAGCGTAGGAAGGACAAGAAAAAAAATAGCCTCAGATGACAACCATTCACTGTCTGCCAGTCCCCCAAGGCTCGTTATTGCTGAGAAATGCAACGTGCTTTCGCAGCCCTCTTCTGCAACCGAGGTGGTGGCACAGGCCTGTCAAGACCCATACAGATTCCGACATGCCGTTGAGTTCCTCAGCTTCTGCACAGGCCTTGACTTTCAGTGTGTCGATCAGGACCGGAGTCTCCCAGCAGTCCTCTGCTTCTGACAAGTGATCTTTTACCAGCGATGTTCCTTCAAGGCGTCAGCCTGCATTGGTTCTTCTTAGAAAGAGACTGGTGTCAGGATTGCGTATGTACCTATTCCCAAGGCCAAAGATACCTCTAAGAAGGGTTTTACCTCAGGTCTTATGCCTAGGCCAACTGACTGCCACTCACTAGGATATCATCAAGACCCGGTCAGGTTAGCTGAAGACCTTTTCTCCTTAGTCAGAGCTAGGCAACCCCCTTTGGGGTTTTCCCCAGGGAAAAGGAAGAGGAATCCTACCCCGATGTTTTCTCTGAACCTCCTGAGTCTGATGAGGATTCAGACTAGGAGTAGTCTGGTTTCAAGTAGGGACCCTTCCTTACTACTTTTGAAGACTCAGATTCTGCAGAGAATCTGCCTTCAGCTTCACCTACTGAAGATATCACTTTTGGGGAAATAGTCCATGCCATGAGGGAACATTTCCAGTGGGAGGCGCAGGAATGCCCACTATCTAAAAAGAAGGTTAGGGATTTCCTTGACCTTTCAGAACACAAACCTTTGGCTAGTTCTCCTGTGTTAGAGATGGTAGAGGATGTTTTTATGGACTCCTCCCTGAATCCTGATTCTCCACATCCAGCCGCTCGAAAACCAGACAGGTTTTACAGGGTGCTAGACTCACATAAATACCTCTTCAAAAACCCCTCTGCTGATCCAGAGGTTGTCACTCCAGGTCCCAAGGGAGCAAGAGCCAGCTCTTCAAAAAAACCTTTACCTGCTGACAAAGAAAGCAGGGCCTTTGATAGGTTTGGTAAAAAAAGCCTACACTTCTGTTACCTAGCCATGAGGGCCCTTAACTGCCAATTTCATATGATAATGTACCAGCAAAGTATTTTGGATAAACTGAAACAAAAGATGTCCTCCCTGGAGGACAAGAACATTTCCAAGGAATTGTTGGACCTCTGCCGTTCCAGCTCCCAGGTGGCTAAACACTCATTACACTGTGGCTATGATGGTACGGAGGCCTCTGGCCAAGCTGCTGTGTCTGGTTCTGTCATTAGAAGGCATGCTTGGTTTAGGGAACAAGACCCTACCAGACCACATAAAAGCCAAACTTCTAGATGCAGGCCTGGATAAAGACTTTCTGTCTGGCCCAAAAGCTGAGGCTGTTCTCAAAAAGATGGAAGATAAAGTAAAATCTATGTGAACTGTCAAGGACTTTCTCCAATTTCAACCTCCTAGGTTTAGTAGGAATTTTCACACTAAACACTAGTCTTTTCCCTCTCAATCAAAAAGTGGCCAAAGGAAACGCCAGAGGGAAAGGCCTCAAAGGCAGCATCAGTCACAAAGACCCAGGCAGTGATCCTCAGAAACCCCCAGGCAAGGGAGTTCTAGGCTGCAGGGCCCTGGCAGAGGACAGCAATGACTGTTGCTTCCCCCTCTACCTGCCCCCCTCTCTAGAAAAGATAGGAGGAAGACTGCCGCTGTTCAAAGAAAATTAGTCCCTCGTTACTTCAGACAAGTGGGTTCTGAAAGTTATCTCAGATGGTTACAGGATCACTTTCAAAGAGCCATTAAAATACTCAGGTTACCCGGATATTCCACAAAATCAAAGAGCAGAGGCCCTTTCTCAGATTCACAACCTGTGCTCACAGGGCTCAGTGGAACCAGTACCAGAACACCAAATAGGGAAGCGGTACTATTCTAGGCTATTCCTGGTTCCCAGAAATGAAGGCTGTTGGTGTCCTGTACTAGGGTACTCATTTAAAGGACTTCTCTGTCAAACTGTCATGTGCTATTGCACAGTCCCAACACTACACAATATCTCAAGTTCTGGTGGGTGAATGAGTCAAAATGAGGACACCTGCATATTAGTTGTTCAGTGCATCATAAACATTTATTTATTTATTTTACATTTGTTTACTGTGAAAGTCTGACTGGGCAGTTTGCCCTTTTTCAGTGGAGGCTTGGTTAGACAACCTCCAATGTTAGTACAATTTTGTACTACATTGACAAGAAAAAAGCAGACTCAAAAATAAAAACAGGTAACAATAGAAACAAATCAGTATGGTTAGTACAGAGAAGAGGCAAGTAGCACTATACTTTGGACACATTATAACCAAAGACAGCTCTTGGTATTGTACCAGATGATTGCACATTTATACAATGAGTCATAACAATGCAAGTCCAGTTACATTATGTACAATGTGGTAGCTCATTAATAAATTAAATTATGCTAAATTTATAGAGTGAAAAAAATGAGATCAGAGGTTGGTTTAAGCAGTAGGGTTTTTAGGGAGATGGGTTGGAGTACAGGTGGGTGGAAATATCAGCTGTTATAAGTGGGCAGAGAAAACTTAGGAGAGAAGACAAAAGAGTATTATGGTAGGGTTACCCATGATCAGCACAGGAGCATATTCAGGATTGGTGAGGTGGGCTTTAATGAGATTCTTGAAGAGTTTGTTGTGGTTCTGATGTCAAAGGGTAAGGTATTCCACAGTTTTACAACATAAGAGGAATAAAGAGAGTCTCCCAAGCTGTTTTTGCTTCTAATTACTTCTATTAGAGCTTTGTTAGTGGATTTTAATAGGCAAGAGTCTATGCATGGGATTAGGAGGCTTTGGTGGGCTAGTGACATTTCAGGTTCATAGAACATTTAGTGGGCCATGAAGAGTTGTGCGAGGGTGAGTTGATTGGTTAATTATAAAGCAATACTTGATTTAGGGGCTTGCAGTGGTGTGTTCTAAGAGGGGAGTCAGTGGCAAATTTTGCAGTCTTGTAGCAGATGTGTAGCTTCGCTAGGTCTGATTTGCTAAGGTTGGTAAAAGTAGGTGATGCATACAGTAGAGTTGACAGAGGATGGGTCCTGGCTGTAATGGTTTTGGAGTTTTTGGTTAGGTAATTTCTGCATCTCTATAGGGTACCTCATTTCTTATGAACTTTTTTATTGTTTGGGCAATGTGTAAGTCAAATCTCAGATTTTGATGTATAATAGATCTGAGTAACTTGGTGGATGGGATTGGTTTGATCGATATTTTGTTGCTAGACATAATATTAAAGCAAGAGGAGTGGTATTCCGTTTTAATTGGATGGTAAAGCATAAGTTTAGTTTTATTTGGGTTGAGGATCAATTGGGCATCTGCCAGCCATGTTTCAGTAGCATTAAAGAATTCTTGGGTTATGTTTTGGAGTTCTAGGAGGGTTGGGGCAGAGCAGATTACCATAGAGTCGTCTGCATATTGGATAAGTATGGCTTGAGATGTAGCAGTATGGAGGTTGTTGGTAAACAAGTTAAAAAGAAGAGGGCCGAGGATAGACTGTTGAGGCATACCCAGGGTTATTGGTAATAGGGGTGATAGGACACTGTTCCACTGGATGGCTTGTTGTTGCTCAGTGAGGTAGTCCTGGAACCAGGCTAGAATGGAGTAATTTAGGTTGAGCACTGCCTTAGCAGTTAACAGTTTATTGTGAGAGACTGTATAGAAAGCTTTCAATAGGTCTAGAAAGAGGGATGGTACTAGGTTGCCTTTGTTTGTTTGTTGATTGATGGCTAATGAGGGCTGTGGTGGTGCAGTGGTTGGGGTGTAAGCCATGCTGGGTATTGGTGAGTAGTTTGTCTAAAAGATGGTTAAGTATTTGAGTGTGTACACACCTAAAACATGTTTACTGCTTTCCACATAATACAATTTCAAAAATATTCACAAGAGAGTAATCATTTTGGTGGCAACTCTCAACAGCTGAAATATGCATAGAAAAGCAGTAATTTTCCCTCACATAATTTTGATTTAGCTAACTGTAAACTTGTTGCACCCTAAAATATTCACAAGGGCAGATCTGATAGCAAATCCCACGAACTAGAAAAAAAAAAAAAATATGTAAGCAGTAATGATCCCCACCATTTTTAAGTTGATATAGATAATGGTGTACTTTGTCTTTCAGCCAGATTCAATAAACCTTACATGGTCTGTTTACACCATGTGTGTGTGTGTCACGGCTCTGTTTTGGATTCAGTAAGTGGCTTTACACAGTGTGTAGAGCCGTGCAAACAAGGTAAACACTGCGGCATGATAATTACAGCGTAAGCAGCTGAACTGTATGCTAATCAACCAAGATGGAGGAGCTATTCAACAAGCTATAAAGTAAACGTGTAGACTCAGTGCTAGTTTTCTCTGCAAATTCTAACACCTATTGGAATTCAGCCACGGAAAGGATTCTACACAGAAAGAATGTTAGGGGCTTTTTTTTGCTTTAATTCGTGTATATGGGCAACAGGCTGAAGACTATGCTGCTGCTAAACCACAGCCAAGAAGGAGAAGAGTTTTAAGACCCTAACTTATCACAGTCTGCATGACATGGAAATTGTAGAGTGCTACAGGGTAAGTAGAAACAAACTACATGAACTCTGCAACCTCTATCATCCTCATCTCAGACCCTGGGCAAACCAGGGGGAACCCATATCAGTGGAGACAAAGGTATGTGTAGCACTTATAATTTTACCTACAGAAACATTTCAGACACCAGCAGGGGACATGCTGGGGGTGTCACAGGCATTAGCATCCAAGATTCTCCATCAGTTTCTGAATGCTGTGCTTCAACATGCCAGTGGCCACATATATTTTCTCCATACTCCTGAGGACAGGGCCACAAATATGCAGGAGTTCTACCATGTAGCACACTACCCTGAAGTACTGGGTGATGTAGATTGTACACAAATAGAAATTAAGGCACCACCTTGGGAACTGGGAAGGCTCTACATAAATAGAAAGGGCTTCCACTCTACTAACTCCAAGTTGTGTGTAATGCCAAGGGAATCGTCTTGATCATGTGTACTGGCAACCCAAGCAGTTACCATGACTCACATATTTGGCACACCTCCCAACTGTATCAGATGTTCACTAGTCCATTAACTATACTTTCAACAAGAAATTGGATGACAAATCCAACCTAAACCCATGTGTAATCAATCAGAATTTGTTAACTGTAGCAATCTACTAGTCTCCCCCCAACAAACAAATGTATTATTAAAACAGAACTAACACATTGCTGTCAGTATTTTACTATACAGGAGTATTTAACAACTGAGATACATAAGCCTACCTGGAAGCTCCCCTTGGGTCATACTTGTCCCTAAAACAGTAGCTCCAATGTCAAGGGCATACTGTTCTGCACTCTCCTGGGAGATGTCTAGATCCCTGACAGTGGACAGGAACACTTATTTTGCTGTTAGTGGTGGCTCTGTAGCAGTCTCCCCCCCAGTACCCATCTGATCATGGGCCAATGCAGCTGCTCTCTTCCATGCAGATTATATTGTGTTAGTGGCCCTGTGGCACGCCTAATCATATGTCCTGGCTGTGGCCACCTACTGCATTAACATCAGCAACTGTCTGCTGCCAAATTTGCATTGTGCCTGACATATCTCCACATCTCTTCTCAATCAGAAAGGCACCGTGTCACCTAGAAGCTTCCACAATGACCTGATTCTCAGGGTCATGGAAGGTGACTCTTCAGGGATTGAGACGCCTGGGTGCCATAGTCCTAGGTGATCTAAAATACAACAGAAGGATAACACACATAAGTATAGCATAACTAAAAAGTCCTGTTTCCAAATAAAACATAAAGAGTAGCATTTCACTGTTACCCACTGGAGAAATACAACAGTCAAGATACTGAAATATAAAAAAACAGGAATTGTTTGGTTGTAACGTATTACATTCACACACAAAGAAAGGCTGGATGCAAAACAAGGAGAGTAACAGTAGCAACATATCCTTGTCTGTGCCAAAACAGAAGTGCAGCTTTGCTCCCCTACCCCCAAAAGAACAGGCAAATGACACATTTTGCTAAAAGAAAATCAGTGAAATGCTAAAAGTGCTATCAAATGAACTGTCCTTGAAATGTGTCTACAGATTTAACACAGACCATTCCATTTTAAGCTGTTGCCAGTCATGTCTACCTTTGCCCAGCACTCCCCTAGAGGTCTGTATGGTCCAGCCTAGAAGGCTAACACTCGTGTCATTACCAGTATAGGACATTTACTGTTTCACAGAAATAACAATAGAAGAGTGTACACAGGAAAAACAATCGTAACAGTAGCACTTGCGATGACAGTTAATAAGGCTGTGCATCTGAGAAAGTGAAATGCCCTGACAGACATGCCCATGCCATCAGTACACATCTAAGTAATGCATACAGATAAAAGTAGCATTTACTAATGCAGATATATGTATATTAACAAATATTCCTTAACGACATTTCAGCATATGCAATATATAGTTGAAAAATGCAAGCATACCTTCTCAAGGTCAGTATTCTTCTGTGCAGATGTATCCCAAAGTAATAGTCTGTTCAGTGCTCCACATAAACAAGTCTCCTCGCCTTCAGATTCCCTAGCTACATGGTTGCCTTTTTATGGTATAGTTTCATGGCTGTGAGCACTATGAAGATGCAAATCAGGTGTGAACTCATTAGAATTACTGAATCCCAAATACTTGACTCCATGTAAGAAATGTAAACATAGTACAGGTACTCTCTCATAGGTTCATAGGTGTTTACTAGGCTAGTGACCACAAGGGCCTTTTTAAGCTTAGCCATTGTTTGTTGCTAATGGATTGCAACTGTGAATGATTACTGGTAGTGTGAAAGAAAACACAACAGCAGTGCAGAATGCCCTACCTCCAGTGGGTGTGTCAGCCAGGTTAGACTTAGAAAGTGTAGAAGTACTTTTTATCAAGGTTTGAAATGTAAGCAAAACACAGTTCACAATTTCTGTTGGATAACATCCAACCTCCCCTTCATTTATTGGCAGCTGTATATTATTCCATTTACAGTTGCAGTCTCTGTCCCAAGACTGTCACTCCACATTCCTAAGCACCCTGGAAACTATTAAGATCCAACCCAACACTCTCATACTAGGTGACTTCAATTACCCCTCCATCAGCTGGGAAAACTACTCATGTACCAATGCACTGGCCCAATGCTTCCTGGAATTCATCAATTCCAATGCCCTGGACCAGCTCATTCTTACCCCCACTAGAGGAAGCAACATCCTTGACCTGGTTATTACTAACATGGGCAAATGTTGCTCTACACCAATAGTCAATTCCTCCCTGGTTAGATCCGACCACAAACTAATCACCATGGAAATCCACATCTCACCCACACCACCTGCAAAGGTATCCACCATGAAAAACTTCTCCAAAGCTGACTTTGGACTCTTAAAAACAGAGGTGGCTAACTTCACGGCACCCATGCCAATGGAAAATAGATGCATGAATGCCAAGTCATACACCAGTGCACTGTACAAACACGTACATAAATGTGTGGAACTAGCCATACCCAAAAGAACCAAGATGCTCTCCTCCAAAAAAAAAAAGAAGCCAGTCAGGTGGTTCCCTGCCCTTAATAAACTCTACAACAGAAGGAAGAAACTGTTGGAGAAAAAGTTAAAGTCCCAAGACTGGAAAAATTCCCTTATTAGCCTCAACAAAAAGTTGAGATTCCTCATCAAAACCTCCAAAGCCAGTTATAAAGGCAGAATTGCAGCAGACACTAAAAACAACCACAAAGCCTTCTATAGTTATATCAAGAATCTCCATGGCAATACAGAGATTTGCTCTGAGTTACTGCACAATGATACCTCCTATACTGAGCCAACAGATATTGCCAACATACTGGCCAACAGATTCAGTGACAACTTTACTCCCTCCCCCTAAAGGACCAATCTCAATAACGGAAGAATGCGAGATACCCAGCATTACTGCAGCACAGGTTAAAGTTGCATTCTCTAAGGCCAAGAATACAGCTTCCATGGGACCCGACAATATTCCTGGCTGTGTTCTACATGAATTACAAAGTGAACTGGCACCATATCTGTTTGCTCTGTTCACTCACAGCCTCACCTCAGGCTTTGTCCCTACCGAATGGTGCACTGCTACAGTCATCCCTCTCCATAAAGGAGGAGCGACTACAGTCCCTGGAAATTATTGCCCCATTAGCCTGATGAGTCTGATGTGTAAGGCTATGGAGTGCATCATCATGGACCTAATTAACAAGGACATAGGGAATCTTCAAACTCTAGATCCCATGCAGTTTAGTTTTTTGAAAGGTGAATCATGCCTGCTCAACCTGGTTTGATTTCTTTGAGTCAGTCACCAGAGTGGTGGATGAAGGTAAGGCAGTTCATACAGCCTATCTTGATCTGGCCAAGGCGTTTCATACCATTTTTACTCAGGAATTATGGATAAACTCAGCAAACCTAGGCATCAACTCATGTATTGTTAGGTGTGTTGCAAATTGGCTCACAGAAAGAACCCATAGTGTGAAAGTAGCGAACTCCAAGCTAAGACTGCCAACCAGTCACGAGTGGAGTCCCACAGAGATCGGTCCTGGGTCCATTCCTGTTTGACATCTACTTCTCAGAAGTCCAGGTCAACACGGGGGGGACTCTGGCTGACCAGATTTGCAGATGACGGCAAGCTGGGAGCCATTAACTCCCCAAGTGATGCAGGTATCCTACAGAAAGGCCTCACTGAGACCAGTGACTGGTGTTGAAACCATGGACTTAAGCTTAATGCCAAAAAATGCATTTTCATCCCCTTTGGGAAAAACAGTTCCCACTAATTACCACATTGATGGGAGCCCACTGAACACTGAAGGTGTTATAAGAGATCTGGGGACACAGGTTGACAGCAACCTCTCCTTCGACCACCACATGGCCACTGTGGTCAGAAAGTCCTTTTGTGTGGCACATCTCATTACCAAGGGTTTTGCATCCAGGAAGAAAGAGGTCATCATTTCTCTCTACTCTTCCCTCATTAGTCCAGTCATAAAGTGTAATGCCTCATTTGGCATGTACCTCACTAGACACCTGCAACAGCTGGAGAGGCCCCAAAATACCTCACAAAGAGGATCCTAGGCCTTAAACACATGTCCTATATGGACAGACTAAAAAAATCCAGCTATTCTCTGTCTCATATCGTCTACTAAGAGGCAATCTCTGCTTGACTTACAAAGCCATGTCTAACCCAGCTCTATTAGAAATGCTACATGTAAAGAAATCTCAATCCCTCTGCACCACACGCGCCGGAGACCTCAACCTCATTACCACAATCAACAGAACATGCTGGAAGAACAGGTTCATAACCCAGAGACTACTTATGCTCTGGAATAGACTTCCCATACATATCAAGCAGAACACCTCACTAGCCCTCTTCAAGCAAAATCTTGAGTGGATGGGAAATAGTTCACCCAAGGGATCACTCCAGTGGCTCTACTTGATAGAGGCACTGGGAACTAGCAATGGGTGGCACAATGCCAGAGCACTTCTGTGGACTGGGGTTATAAAGGCCCCAGGGCCATTAGCCTAGTACACACCTAAGAACCAATAATATCCTCACACATTTTAAGAACAATGATATAGAATGACTTACAGACTGCCTGTCTCAGTTTACTGCTCAGACAACACTAGAATGAGCAACAAACACAGAGAAAGAAGACAGAGCTGCATGTTTGCAAGCAGTAGTTATAAATGGTTGTGTAATCACTCAGTGCACTACATCTGAAATGAATACATGTACAAATAACTGTCATGTGGCTTGTTAGTACTGTGGCTGGTATTGCATTTGGCTGTTTGCAGAATGATTTCAGTTCCCTGCTGCAAAGCTGTTTGTATGCAAAGAGGGATAGATACCCTTACTGTGTTCTGGTGGTTCATTGGAATGAGATATCAAATCCAGACTTGTGTAAAATATTTCATGTGTACCATTGAACATGTTATTGTGCTTATTTCATATATATTTCATATATATTTTTTTCTTCATTTCAACTACTTTTCCTTTTTTTTTTTTTTTTTTTTTTTAATTTGCAGTATTTGTGTGTTGTACCACTTAGTGCAAACAAGGGAAATGGAGAAACAATTAATGTCAGGTTTAGCTTTGCTTATCTTGTTTGCATGGTGCTTAACAGTGTGCAGATCCCGACTAGTGGCCCACACAGGAAGCAGACAGGACGTAGACAGTGTAAAGGTCAAAAAGGATACATTGTTGTAAATTTTGCTTTTTATTGAGCAACACCAATAAGAAATGTTGAGCAGTGGTTAGCAAGCTTCTCCCAACACCTGCAGTCATCGAACACCTGCATACAATATGCGGACAGTCAATAATTGAAAATGGATGCATTCAATTCTGTTGGGCACCCTGCAAACATGCTAAGTGGCATTGTTCGGCAGTTGACACACAGAACTTAAGAATGACTAAGAAGTTATGGAACTGTTGTGTAGATTCTTCTGTGGCTGCAGGTGTAAGTGTAGGGCTGTAATACAGATTGTTCTGGGTTCTAATACACTGAGTGCAACATAGTTTTAAAGTTTTGACACTCCAGTTTATAACAATGAACAGAAAAATATACAAGTGTTATTTCAATATTCTTGTGGCAATATGTTTAAGTCTAGGGCTGTCATACACATGGTCCTGGGTTCTAATACATGACATTCCAGACATTTTTACTATTGTTCCATATCTCATTACATTCAGTCTCACTAGTAACACTTGATATGAATTATATGTATAAGGGATAAGACACCCTTAATGTGTTTCCAGATGTTTGACTGAGGGTATACTGTCTACTATATTTCTGTAGTTATAATTCTGGTATCTGGACTTGGATGGCCTTTGCAGTTAGGTAAGACACGTACAGAACTGAATCTATATATAAGAACCTTTCAGGTCACACACATACATGCTTAACACCTCAAACTGTCAACCATATTTAGAACTGATTCATGACTATGTCTGAGCAGCACTATTCTGTGGCAAAGATGGAAAATTCACCACTGTGGAAGAAAATGTTTTTCCCCAATGCCTAGGTTTGAGTCCCACACCTTAAAAATCAAATTTATCAGTGTATAAAGTAAAAAAAAAATCTGTCAGGTCATGAAATTTATGCTTCCAGTGCATGTGTGCAAACTTATGTGTGCAAACTTAACCCACCTAACAGTTACCTTCCAATTTTTAAAGTATATTTCCAAGTTACAGCAGCAGACACCCCTCAAACTAAGTGTCAGATTAACCTTTCTCTTTAAAATATTTATTTCCTCCTTGCTTTTCATTGCTACACTCTGTTTAACATGATGCAAACATGGTTGGCATTGTTGCTTGGGTTTGTGCACTACCAGTAAATGCCATAACAGGAATTGGTGGGAAGTCATTAGTTGCAGTTGCTCTAGTTCTGGTATTAGACATGTCTGGCATTAGAGTGGAAGGTTCATTCCCAGTTTAGGACATAGATATGGGGTGTTTCAGAGTCCAGGATGTTTACTGGACTCCTGGTAAAGCATCACAGCCAAAGGCTTCTGCAGAGGGACTATTCTGGTTCCCAGTACAAGACTGAGGCTTGAAGTAGTTTGGCTCAGGCTGTATCCAGTGCAACTGGCATCCCACACATTGGAGAACAGTGTAGCCACCATTTCAGTGGCCTAAAAAGGTGCATGAAGGATACACTAAACTAGTGGTTGACTGAGTTTCAAACTTGTGACATCCCACAGCTATGTAAGTATGCTAATAAGAGTATTTTTAATACATAGAAAGTTAAATGTAGACAAGACTGGTATGTATAATGTTATTCTTTTCTTTCCTGTTCTTTCCGCAGCTAATGCCAAAGTAAAATTTAATTGCCAGGCTCATGCTGATTGACCGGAGAGACTGAGGGAAGCAAGTGGTATGTATTGCAGCACAAGAGAATTATTATTGCAGCTTTAAAAATTAAAGATAGATTTTGGGGGTTCTCTGCAGTAATTGCAAGTTGAGCATGCATATCCTAACTGTAAAAACAAGTATGCATGTATTAATCTGTAGCACAAACCAACTTTAGGAGTCAAGAGTAAGACTTTAGTCAGAGGTTGTGGGTTCATATCCCATGACTAACAAGTATACAATACTACATTACATTTCTTTAATAATATTATATAAATTAAATTCTATGCACATGGCATTAATGCCTTGCATTTAACTGTAATTTGTATAATTGGACCAAACATATGTGCAATATATGCACATTTCAAGGATTACTTTGAACAATCTGTAGTTATAGTTTGTATTTTTTTAGGATGTTTACTTAAATGTAATACTTCAGATGTAATAGTTCTATAATTGTGATAATGCATTGTATGTCACTTATGATGGCACCAATTTTCTCTCTTCTTTTTCTCTCACCCCATTCTTTATTTCTTTTTTTTTTTATTTTCTATGTGTCATTAAAATGTCTCCATGTTGTCCATCTGTAATAGATCATCAAATGCTTCACTGTACAGCGAGGTAGCTCAGCCCTAGTGGGTCAGCTTAACTCCACACCACTGCCTCCAGCACCAATGCCCAACACATCTGGGACCCATCCTGGCAGCACTGCCTTTGCTGCCCCTGCACTACATGTGCTCTCAGTTAGTACTGCCCTGGCAACTGGTGCTATGGTACCCTCTGGGAGTAGTGGTGGAGGTAAGGATTTCATCACCCGCCAGGAGATGCCATGGTTGGTGCATAGGGTTGTGCACCACACCATTGGTATACGCCTACACTAGATGGAGAGGTTAGTGTCCCTCATGGTGCATAGGAGGAGAAGACGTCAAGCACTCCAACCACCAGTGGAGTAAGGGGACAGTGATGACAGTCCAGTGAGTGAGAACTAGATTCACTGTCTCCATGTTTGACAGGTATGAGCCTGGGTTGTCTTCTCCCTCACCCCATCATCGTGTCCCCCAACCTTTTATGTCCCTCACCATCCCTGTGTCTTGCCTTTTTTGTCTTGTTTGTTTGCATTTGATTCCTCACCTACCCAGCTTACCTGATCCAGAAATACCAAAGTCACTTACCTAGCATTACTCTCTTACTGGATAAAAAAATGGGCATATGTTCCACAAAAAAATATCATCCCATACATAGGTCTACATGTCCCAGACATGTCTTCTTGACAGATTTTGGCTATACAACATGATTATGCTGTTGTCACCCCTCTTTCTGGAGGTGTCAGTCCAAATTTAGCTAATATTCTACACATATTCTCAGTTTACACTGTTGAAGAAATGGATAGCTATGGTTCTTTTCTACCTCCCTCCTGCACATTTCTGTATTGCTTTCCCATTGATGTTCATCGTGCATACAGCTGCAGTCATAACAGATGGGTTCTCCTGCCGTCAGATGGGTCCTCGGTCGGCCGAATTCCAAAGTCTTGGGCCGGCGTCGGTTGTCATCGCTTCTTCCCTGACGTCAGTGCGACAGGGGTATAAAAGAACCAGCCGACGCCATTTTCTTCAGTCTTTCTTGCCGCGCGGTACCCGAAGCAGAAGCAGTTCGCAAGTGCCGGTCGGCCAGCTCCTGAAATTACGAAAATTTTGCAACCGAAGTCTTCTTGAAAGCTAAGTACCCCGTTGGGGAAACTTTTCTTGCCTCAGACTGATGTCAGACAAAGTTAATAATTGTATTTCATATGGGAAGCAAATACCGCATAAGGATTTCCATTCCCTCTGTATTCCTTGTTTAGGCCCAGACCATGACGTCTCGGTCTGTCGCTTTTGTGCTACATTCAACAAACGCACCATTAAGCGTCGGGCGGAGTTCACCCAGCATTGTTTTGGCAAAACATTTAACTATATTATGTCGTCGGATACTTCGACTCCAGTTTTGTCTAAAAAGCGCAAAGATAAGGACCGACACACGAGGTCCGCGGCCTCTACCGACACCACGCCAAAACCGACTACACGTGGTCCGGTTCTCAGCGAGGCGCCTACGCAGCCCCAGACTACCGACAACACTTCATTGGCGGTGTCTCCTGTGCCCGAGGTCGCAGGCTCCTCAGCCCACACCCCGACTACAGATACCGAAGCCACTCTTGGCGGTGAATCTCAAAAGGTGGACAGGTCTACCTCCTCTCAAGGTGTCTTCAGACCTTCCTCTTCCTTTTCCATCAAGGCTTTCACTAAGTCTAAAGCAGCCATGCATTCTAAGAGACAAGCTGCACAGGGCCCATCTCCAGGCCCCATGCCTAAAAAACAGATGCTTAAAATGGCTGAGGACTTAATTACTCTTATCAGGGGTTCTCAACCCCCCCACGGACAAAAGGCCCAGAGTGGAGGAAGAATCCCCCTCCTCTGATCAGGGCTCCATTATTTCAGAGCACTCTGATGAATAGGAACATGCTTACTCACCTTTTGAAGACTCTGATGCAGAGGAGTCCATTCCCTCTGTATCCCCCCCAGAGGATTACTCATTTGGGGAAACTTTGCATACCTTAAGGGAACACTTCCACTGGGAAGGCCAAGATTATTCAGATTCCAAGAAAAGGCTTAGGGAATTTCTCTTGCTACCTCAGCACAGGCCTCTGGCTATACCTCCTGTCTTGGACATACTAGATGATGTGTACTCGGAGGCCTGCCTTAACCCGGATTCTCTACCTCCAGCCCCAGTCAAGCCTGACAGGTACTACAAGGTTCCTGACTCACACCAATTTCTATACAAAAGCCATGCTGCTGACCCAGAAACCATCTCACAGGGCCCCAAGGGAATTAAGGCCTCCACTGCTAAAAATCCATTACCTTCCGAGAGAGATTCCAGATCCTTAGAAAGGTTTGGAAAAAAGGTATATACCTCGGCCACCTTAACCATGAGGGCATTAAACTGTCAGTTCCATATGCTAAAGTACCAACAGTTTTTGTTATCACAATTGAGAAGTAAAATGTCACAACCTGAGCAACAAGACTTGAAGGAGTTGCAGGATTTGATGCATAGTGCAGAACAAGTGGGTAAACATACCTTACAATGTGGTTTTGATGCTCTAGAGGCCTCATGTAGAGCTGCTGTTACAGGATCAGTCATACGTAGACATGCCTGGCTCAAGGAACAAACCTTACCAGATCATGTCAAAGCTAAATTACTAGATGCCCCTGTACAAAAGGATGTATTATTTGGTGCTAATGCTGAGGAGGTATTAAGGAAAATGGAGGAAAAGGCTAAATCAATGCAAACAGTGAAAGATTTTCTACAGGTACAACCCCCACGTTTCAGTAGAAATTGGCCTTCCAAAAATTGGTCCTTTCCAGCCACGGACAGACCCCAAAGAGGTAGATACAGGCACCCGAGGGGCAGAGACAATCCCAAGGATCGTTCAGAGGCAGACAATGGCAGGCTCCTACACAAAGAGGTGGTGAGGATAACTCACAACCATTCAGAAAGCAAGCCCAATGACTTTCCCCTTTGCATGCCAAGCAAGACTCAAATGGCAACAGCCTTAGGCGGAAAACTGGCATTATTTTCAAAAAATTGGCATATTGTCACAAAAGACAAATGGATCCTGGACATTATAAACAGAGGCTACAGATTCCATTTCCACACCCTTCCAAAAATGAGAGGCATGCCAAACCTGCCACACAATCAAAGGGCAGAGGCACAAAGACAAATTTCAGATCTCATAGACATGAAAGCTATTCAAGAGGTACCTACGCACGAGCAAGGTCAAGATTTTTATTCCAGACTATTCCTGGTACCAAGGAAGGGAAATGATTAGAGACCTATTTTGGACCTATCCATCCTAAAAACATTTCTACTCGTACCAAAATTCAAGATGCTCACTCTACAGCAGCTTCTTCCCATGCTGGGCAAGGAGTCTTGGCTGGTAACACTGGACCTCAAGGAGGCATACCTGCATGCCCCAATCAGACAAAATTGCAGAAGATACCTCAGATTTCTTGCAGGTTCAACCCATTATCAATTCTCTGCATTGCCCTTTGCCTTATCTACTGCGCCCAGAGTATTCACGAAATGCCTGACATCAGTAATTGCCTACTGCAGACTTCAAGGGATACAAATATACCCCTATTTGGACGACTGCCTGATCCAAGCGGACAGCAAGCACATTCTTCTGAAACATCTGGCTTATGTAATAATGTTGTTGAATTCTCTGGGATACACAGTCAACAAAAAGAAATCAAGGCTAATACCCTCTCGGAAAATAATTTTCCTGGGTGCCAACTTGGACACAAACACCCAGATGGCCTACCTCACACCAGAGAAGCAGAGGCAACTAACTCAATACTTCAAAACACTAGCAAATTGCACCAGGCTGACTGCAAGGAAAATCCTGCAGGCTCTGGGATTCATGGCATCTTGCATCTTACTAATCCCATGTGCAAAGCTGCATATGAGGAAACTTCAATGGTACCTGAAAAACCTATGGTCTCAACACAGCCACAGTTTGGAAACAATAATACCACTAATTCCATGTCTTCAAAAGGAATTTCTGTGGTGGGCTCAAGCATGCCAAACAAACACAGGTCTCCCATTCAGCAAGCCTCAAGCAAATCAAGTCATCACAACAGATGCCTCGGACTACGCCTGGGGGGCGCACATGACAGATCGGTGCATTCAGGGCAAATGGTCCCAAAAAGAAAAGCACCTTCACATCAATCAAAAGGAAATGCTAGCAGTAATAAATGCTATTATAGCTTTCAAAGACCTTCTGCAACCAGGTCAACTATTGATAAGGACGGACAACACCACAGTAATGTGGTACATAAACAAAGAGGAATGAACCCATTCATACCCCCTATGCAGACTGGCCATGTCACTTTGGAACATGGCCCTGGACTTACAAATCAAACTACAAGCACAATACTTGCCAGGCAAGGAAAACACTCTGACAGACAACCTAAGCAGAAATATGACAGATCCACACGAATGGAAGTTGCATCCTCAAGTTTTTGCAGAGATAATTCAAGCATGGGGAAGGCCAGACATAGATCTCTTTGCCTCCCACAAAAATCACCAATTGACAAAATTCTGCTCAAGGATTTTTCATCCAAAGGCCTGGAGAGTGGACACTGTCTCTTTCAGTTGGACATCAATGACAGTTTGTGCCTTCCCACCTCTTCCTCTGCTGCCCAAAGTTCTATTAAAAACCAGAGCAGACAGACCAAAGATGATTCTCATTGCTCCAGACTGGCCAAGACAACACTGGTATCCACTCCTGAGGAGCCTGACGCATTCCCCACCATGGACCCTGTCTCTCATGCCTCTTATTCTGACTCAGCACAGCTTTAAAACTCTTCACAGTCAGCTAAAAACACTCAATCTAGCCACATGGAAGATTCCTTAGCATCACAACAGTCCCTACTCTCCAAGGAGGTGCAGGATGTCATTTTGGAAGCCAGAAGGCCGTCTACTAGAAAAGCCTACTCTGCAAAATGGAAACGGTTTTGTGTCTGGAATGAGAAAAAGGGCCAGGATCCTGGAAGACTGAATTTACCTCAAATATTACAGTATCGAGCTGAGCTGCTAAGCAGTGGACTTTCATTCTCCTCCATCAAAATCCATGCCTCAGCCATTTCTGCAGAATACAACACTGATCCACCCTTATTCTCTCACCCCCTCTTAAGACAGTTCCTCAGAGGGGCTAAGAATCTAAAACGCCCAAGGAAACAACCAATACCTGCTTGGGATCTCAATTTCATTCTAGAAAAACTGACCTTGCCTCCTTTTGAGCCAGCTGCCTCATCAGATTTGCAATATTTGTCCTGGAAAACAGCTTTCCTTCTGGCCATTACCTCAGCTCGTAGGGTATCGGAACTACAAGCTCTCATGGCTGGGCAGCCTTTTATCATCTTCCATCAGGACAGTGTTTCCTTACGAACCAACCCGTCCTTTATGCCGAAAGTGGTATCCAGAGTAGCTTTGAATCAGGCTATACACTTACCTACCTTTTATCCTAATCCTCAAAACAAAGGGGAGAGATTACTACATTCCTTGGACATCCACAGACAACTGCGTTATTATTTGGACAGAACAAATCCTTTCAGAAAATCAGAACAGCTCTTTGTGTCCTATGCTATAGGAGTTCAAG
The DNA here is from genome assembly GCF_019279795.1 of Protopterus annectens. NCBI lineage: Eukaryota > Metazoa > Chordata > Ceratodontiformes > Protopteridae > Protopterus > Protopterus annectens. The sequence continues at coordinate 10,372,782 of NC_056742.1, forward strand.
GAAAGCCAATTTCGAAACAGACAATCTCAAAATGGATAGCCCACTGCATACGCTTTTGCTATTCTTTTCATGGCAAAACTGTACCTACAGGCATCAGATCTCACTCCACAAGGGCCACGGCTACCTCTGCAGCTTTTCTCAGAGGAGTTCCTACCAAAGATATTTTGGAAGCAGCCACTTGGAGTTCTGTGCATACCTTCTCCAAGCACTACCACCTTCCACTATACTCCAAATCTAGAGCGGGCTTTGCCACTGCCGTCTTGCAGGGCATTCTGGCTCCTCCTAGTTCCACCTAGTGCCTACCACCCCTTTCTTCGCTTTGGGATTCTACCCATCTGTTATGACTGCAGCTGTATGCACGATGAATATAGTACAGTTTTGTACCTACCATAAATGTAGATGTTCGAGTGCTAATACAGCTGCAGTCCAGGTTTCCTCCTCCTTCCCCTCTTGGGACAGGCCTATTGGCTAACATCTCCTCATGCAACCTGATTGGGGTATTCATTCTTGATGTATTTGCTTGCACTACTGTATTTTGATTATATGGCATTGCTTTATTACACAAATTTATGTATTGCCTTCCTTCTGGGGGCACCTGACATCTGGGGCAAGAAAAACTGAAGAAAATGGCGTCGGCTGGTTCTTTTATACCCCTGTCGCACTGACGTCAGGGAAGAAGCGACGACAACCAACGCCGGACCTAGACTTTGGAATTCGGCTGACCGAGGACCCGCCTGACAGCAGGAGAACCCATCTGTTATGACTGCAGCTGTATTAGCACTCAAACATCTACATTTATGGTAGGTGCAAAACTGTACTTTCTTTCCCCTGCTTGCTGACCATTTCAGTACTTTCCTGTCAATCCCATTTTAAAACCTATAATCTGATAAAAAAATAAAATCACACACAACACACACAAGTACTAAAAAAGTAATGGATCCCTTAACTTTTTGGCCTCCATGTTTGTGTGAAATTTGGCATCACTCATCAATGCCAAGTGACAGTGAATGGCTCTACAGTGGTGCAGTTACCTCCTCACAATGCTGCTTAACCCTGCTGAGTTAGGTCAACACACAGTAACACATGCTGAATGTACTATAAAGAATAATGTTGTTGCATTATCACTGTTTATTTAAACGTACTAGACACACCTGGATTCGAACCCAGTATCATCTGGGCTTAAAAAGGAATGTGTCAATGCATTTACACCTGCTGCCACAGAGTCAGCTAAGCAGCAGATGTGTTTCATACACTCAGTATTAACTCTCAGAATTTAGCAATGAGCCCCGTGTTTGTGCACTTTTTAAGTACGGACAAACAGGGAAAGTAGTTGAAATATGTATCTCGAATGCGCAAACACTTTCCTTGCCATTGTGCAAACTCACTCTTCACCGCTGTGCTATGCAAAGTCAATATTAGCATGTATTAGTGCTGTTTATTGTCCATTTAGTCTTTATGCCATGAAACTACATGTGGAAACATAACAAAATGAACGATCTGTCTAATAATATGTCAGATATTCACAATGCAGCCATGTGTTACCTCCCCCCATGCACTACAGCCCTGTTCTCTCAGAACTTGTTGACAAATATATCAACTACACTACATAATTTAATAATAACAAATGTTGTATGATATACCATGTATATCAATCTGGTAACATGCAAAGCTAGAACTGTCTTCACAGTTGAACATGTCTACATATCCATTTCATGCAGGTTTCCCAACATCATCTCTCCAACATCCACTGCTGATGTCTCTGATGTCCCCACTCTGGGCCAGTAATCAAGGAGCCCGAATCCTCATCACTGACACTGGAGAGGGATGTTCACTTGGAACAAAAATAGATACACCCAGTATTTCCATATGTAGCTCACTGCATCAATCACAATTCCCCTTAAGAACACACTCAGTCCAGGGTCTGGATTTCTCTATCTGTCTCCCTTCAGGTCCCCAATAAGACTCTCCACTGGCACAGCTATAGAGGTGAGACCTCAGCCGACTGTCTAAGCCAAGTTCTTCACCACTCTGTTTGTGAAACCAGTGCTGAATGCCCCTGCTCCAAACAGCTGACACACGCACTCTTTGAGATTTGCTTTACACACACACACACACACACACACACACACACACACACACACACACCTGGGAAAGGCTGGCACAGATTTACTAGCTGTGCCACCTTCTGCCCAGACTATAAGGTAGTTACACCACCACAAACCACTCCAAAACTCATGCAAGGGTACCCAATTATACTGAGTGAAGTTAATATTAATAAAAATGGTAATGTTGACCAAACAGCATGGATTTCAGAAGTGGCCGCAGTCTCACCAGATAAATATAAGTACTCTCAAAGGTTAAAATGTTCTCTAGAAGACCAGCCACAATGAAAAGTTTATATATATATTTAACAGTAAATAATAAAAGAACATAAAAATGCTAAATATCTGTTTGCAGTAAACATCAGAGTTCCAGTCACATGAAATATTAAAATAACACAGATGAATTGATTCACACAGATACAAAAAAAACAGTACTTAACTAATCTCACTATATTTTCCTGACTGATCCAAAGAGTTACTTTTCCCTTATACTTACTAAAGCAATGCAAGGTGAAGTAGATGAGGGGTCCTTCCTTGTTAGGTTCCAGGAACAGAGTGCAGTGAGAGTTCAGTCTAATTTAGCATTAAACAGAATTTTTGTCATAAATTACAGAATGGCATCACATACATCTGGTCATCTGACATCTGGTTCCTATGCAACCCCCCCTCCCCCCATTGGCTAGAAGCTGTCAGGATTTGGCACATGTGTGTCAGTAATGCACACACAGAAAGTCTTACAAAGATCTGCTGCAGCTTCTGGAAGTCATAAAACAATTCAGACCTCCAACCTTCCAAAGTAGCAATTAGTTCACCCCAAAGACAATGCAGAAAGCTTCCAAGTACAGACTGCTTGTCTGTCACTGCATTGATCACTGTAAGATACAATCTTTATGGGCTATGCCAGGTAATGTAATTATAAACTGTTTTCAAAGTTAGGTGGATTGAGATTATGCTCTTCTCGTCCAGTGCCCTCTGTTAAAACATATACATTTAAACAGTTAAAATAATACATGTATATTTCCCTTTCTGTCCCGCATGGCACACAGTTGGAACATTTTTAACACAAACAGCTTTACAAATACATTTTTCAACACAAGCATCTGTACAAAGCAGTTTGATATACAAATGACGTAATTCTTTACAAAATTCCAGCTAGCTGTGCTGGCATGTAGTACACATCCACTGTCCTACTTCTCTTGGCATTGTTGGCAGTACCTGACATCATCACAGTGTCATACACTATAAGTTGCCCTGTAGCCTTGTAAAAGTCAGACCTGTGCCGTGGTGCTTGTATAAAGTACCAATGTCTGTAGTCTGTGAACTTAGATATGTAGGGGTCACTGTTCTCACTGCAGTGAATTAGTGTGTACGTGTGTGTGTGTTTGCTTGTGTTTGTGTCTATGTAGCCAGAAGAGCATATATGTGTATCCTACAGTTACCACTCTAGTTCCATGGATTGACACTTGCACATGCCTACACATCCATTTCATACAGGCCTTCCACGTCTTCTCTCCAACATCAACTGTTGCTGTTATCCACTGTAAGTTGTCCTGCAGCCTTGTAAAAGTCAGACCTGTGCTGTGGTGCTTGCATAGATTACTGAGCTCTGTAGTCTGTGTACTTAAGATAAGTGGGGGGTTTGTTCTCCCTGCAGTTGACTGGTGTGTGTGTGTGTGTGTGTGTGTGTGTGTGTGTGTGTGTGTGTGTGTGTGTGTGTGTGTGTGTGTGTGTGTGTGTGTGTTTGTACTTTGTGTCTAGCTAGTCAGAAGAGCATAAGTGTGTATCCTACAGTTACCACTCCAATTCCGTGGTTTGACAGTATTTTGACACTTCCACATGCCTACACATTCATTTCATGCAGGCCTCCCATCTTCTGTCCAACATCCACTGCTGGTGTCATCCACTGTAAGTTGTCCTGCAGCCTTATAAAAGTTAGACGTGTACCATGGTGCTTGCATAAAGTACTGAGGACTCTAGAGTGTCTACTTAAATAGGTAGGAGGTTCTGTTCTCACTGCACTCAACTGGTTTGTGTGTGTGCTTGTGTGTGTGTGTGTGTGTGTGTGTGTGTGTGTGTGTGTGTGTGTGTGTGTGTGTGTGTGTGTGTGTGTGTGTGTGTGTACTTGCTTGACATTAGAGAGAGCATCTTCATGGGGACACTCCTATTGCCATATTCTCCTCAGAAGACACTGCTGATATCATCACCTGTAAAGTGTCATCTAAGACTCTTCAAGTCAGATGTGAGCTGTGGGGCTTGCCTTACGTGCAGAGTTCTGTATTGGTGTACTTAGGTAGGGATTCTGTTCTCACTGCAGTCAACTGGGGGTGGGGGTGTTTGTGCCCTTGCTTGACATTAGAGAGAGCCTTTTACACCACCATGTGGGGCACTGCTATTACCATATTCTGCTCAGCAGATACTGCAGATGTCATCAGCTATATCTGATTTGTGAATGTGCACTATTCCCACCAAGGCAGGGTCAGAGACTGGCCTGGAGGCCAGGCAGAAGTCTCCTCATCCTATATGATGCAGATTACAGTGACATGGCTTTCAGTCTATCGACATATGTGATGGCATAGTTTGTAGGCCCTGTGTTTTCTTGGTGAGAAACCCCTGTGGTCTCTCCAGCTGCTACAGGTGTCTGGTGAGGTTCATGCAAAAGTGAACATTGTACTCCATTAGTGTTTTGTTGTGGTTTGAGTACAGTGCTGTTATATAATCCTCAGATGTGTATATGGTGGCGTGACTTATGATGTGCACAATGTAGCCTTTCTATACCACTATGGAGACTTAGTGGTTGAAGTTCAGATTGCTATCTATGTGTGTTCCCATGTTTTGCACCACTGAGTTTTAGCATAGAGGATGTGTTGTCAATGGTGTAATTAGCTGGGAATTCCACTTTGCAGATGGCCGAAATAAAGACACACTTTTGCGTTTATTTGTAGACTGTGTGGCTTTGTCACCAATCATTTGTCTGTGTTAGCCCCTCCTGTGGTATGTTATCATCATTGGTAGACTCAGTGATTGCACCCAGTATGCAAGGGGTTCCTATTACCTTATCAAAGTTTTACAACTTCAAACGTCATATGGTCGAACCCATATGTTCGAAGTTGTAAAACTTTGAATACCTAAAAAATAAAAAGAAAAAAGTTTCCTAACGGTCTCAGAGTTGGTATATTTAAAGAACGTGGGGTGTGGGGGATGTAGGGGGGCTTGCCCCTCTGCTTACAACAGTCCAGTAAGTTTTTTCTTTTTTTTTTTTTTTTTTTTTTTTTTTTACGTTTTCGAAGTTTTACAACTTCAAACATATGGGTTTGATCATATGACATTTGAATACCGTAATAGGAACCCTATGCAAGAATCAGCAAATTTGGTAAGCCAAAGGTAATATACTTTAGCCTGGACTGTCAAGAAATAGATTCTAAACAGTAAAGGGTCAAGCACAAATCCCTGGGGTATGCTAATAGCAACAGCTCTACTGGTACAGGTTGATTCAGCAACTTTCACAGTATGTTTTCTGTTGGTGTACTGAGTTGGGAGCAACAGCACCTGATGCATGCACTTATAGACACATCCTGATTCTTCTCAACTGTGAGGTAGACCAACATGTCATCATGGACCCTTTCTAAATGGACACTAGTAATATCCCAGTTTTGTGCAACAGACCTGTGTGAGTTCTTAATGCTACATCTTGACTGTTACATCTGATAGATGTTCACAAAGTGGTCATTGAGGGCATGCATGATGACAACAGTATCATCCTGTTGAACTTGACCAGGTCAAGGCATTTGAGACAAATCCACACTGAGGTATTCAATCAACACTGCCAGATGTGACCATAAACAGCTGTATCACCAAGTGCGTAGACCAGTGTATCACATACATGGCATCTAAATATGTTGAAATGTGTGAAGTGACCTATATATCAGGTCCAGTGATCAGGTCCATACATCAGGGCTGTGCTAGGCCCTTTCTTGTCCATTATTTAAGTCACAGACATCACAAATGACATACACATCATGTGTCCAAACAGCCTTCTGAAGGACTACAGATTCTGGGCAGTCATGGACTGCAACTGTGAGATTAGTATAATACAGCTGGTATCAAACCACATACCAAAGATTGATGTCACAGCCATGATAACACATGAGATAAAACAAAAACATGGGGGGATTTGTTACGCCATGAAAACAAAGCACATCCCAAGGATAATGTGCACATCACTTCCTATAAGCAGATCAAGTGGTATGTGGGCTATGTTCTTGGTTAGATAGTAAGTGGAACATCCACCAGCATGTGGTCACAGTGTTGCCTACTGCCTTGTATGTAATACAACTACTGAGTTATGTGAAGGGCATCCACATCAATGGCCATAATACCTCCATAATTCACAGCCTTCATCACACCAATAACCAAGTATAATGCACTTTTCTTCATGTACCTCCTTACACATCTTCCAGTGATGTGTAACTAAAGTGTACCACCTTTGGCAGAGTGAGCTGTCACACAAATTATTGGCCATGCTAGGTATTCTTTTTGTTGCATAAACATCACTGTCTGATGGGGCAGAACCCCCATTAAGGTGTTGCACAAGATGCATGTATGATACCTGTTCCCATGTTGCACACAGTATATATATATATATATATATATATATATATATATATATATATATATATATATATATATATAGCTGTTTGACAATATTGATGGCATGGCTTACATTTGTGATCGTGTGGATTGTGCCATATATATATATATATATATATATATATATATATATATATATATATATATATATATATTATGTGTGTGTATGTATATGCCATGCAAATCAGTTAATGTCACATACAGGTATAGCAGTGTCCCTCCTAACATGTCCAGCATATTTTACAGTGTCAGAACAGTGTGCTTGATTATTGTCATAGAATGCTGACATGTCAAAGTAGTTGTACAAGTGTGTTTGTGCAGAATCATCTCTGGTCAGTCTGAATCACATATGTTATGTCAGAGACGTGGGATTACTGGTGGTATTATTCTGGTATTGTCCATGATTGTTTGTGCTTCTTTTACAGTTGTCCATGAGCCTGAAACTGTGTCCCACTTGGAGACATGTGCTGAGAGTACACTCATATTCAGGCAAATTAGTTTGCACAGCTTCACAGTATGCACAGTACCCCAATTATATATAACATCCCTGGTAGATGTCCTCTGCATTCTTCATGTAAGGATGCTTATCTCACAAAAACATCTTTTCCATTATTATGTCACCTTTTGTGACTGTCACATGATACACATTTTCACTGTGTAGTCCGTACAGTACCATATTGATGTGTGATTCACACCACATCATCATTAATCTAGTAGTATCTACATGGAGTACACTGTAAATCCACAATATTAAATGTGCTACACACTTCCTTGACTCCTCAACCATTTTACAGTAAGTTGAAATGGACATTTTATAATTTTCTGGATTTGCATACCATTACAGTCCCCACACAGACTGTATTAATCTGAGCAACTGGCTTACTGCATCACCCTAAAGGCAGAAAATGATCTAGATGGGCTATTTGCTTAATAAAATATATCTGGCTTGTGAATGACACGTGCTTATAAATTTGGTTGACTCCTCAGTTTTCATGGTGTACTGCAGTTAAGTTACAAAAATCAGGTGAATGTACATTGCACTGAGTATTATACAAAACAAAATGCACCCCAACGAACCCTGCTTCAAAAGAAAAAAAGTAATGAAATGCAGTTGTTTAAACATCAGCCAGCAATGAAGAGTACAAATGCATCGCCTTAATGTTTTGAGTGTTTTAGCATAAAGTGTGGAGTTGCTCTTTGTACTTCCAGCTTTGGGATGAATTTTTATGATGGAATTAAGGAAATTATTTAATGCTGTGCTAAAGGAAAGTTGAATATTTTTGTGATGTTTTTGCATTTGTTTTGTAGCTTTGGATAGCTTATGTATTTCAAGTTGTTTCTTCAGTGACCTTGGCAGAGTTTGTCTCTCCCACAAGTTTTAAAATGATCCAGTTGCATCTGAGCTACTTAATTCTGTTCACATGCTGCCATGATCTAATGCTTTTGGTATCATAATTTGTATAGCAGTTAGGTGACAGTTATGAACTTGTGATAGTCTCGCAACAGTTCTCAGCCAGAACAAATAAGGAGCAGACAAAAGAAATTCTGTTACAAAGTTTCTGTCCTTACATTAATAAATAAAATTAGAACTTTATTGTGACTGTTGTCACAGCTTGTTATAGTCAGTAAATAATTCACAAGGTGCATAACTTTATGACAGAAGCCTTCTTTATTACTTTATGCCAGAAAACCTCCTCCAGGAACACCTGCAGAGTTTTGCACTGATTTGTGGAGAAGTCTGAAGCATTTCTCACCTGCATATTTACTGCAAATCTGCCATGCTGAAAGGTACTGGGGAGGAGAGATTCAAAAGTTGCTGAAAATGAATATGGAAATCCTTCTTTTTTCATCACTTACCACATTAGTGCTACTTCTGCACCATCAGCAAACATGTTCCTTTTTTTATCAAGCTGTGAACACACTGCTTCTTAGAGTGATAAGCTGAAACTAGCAAAAGCTGTCAGTCTCAGTTTGAGGGTTTAGAAATATCGTGAGGAATAATTAGATTTCATATCGTTACTGCTGCAGCAGCTGAAGGATGAGGGAGATTACATTTTTCACTTCTTATTAATATTCATTAGATAAGTGAAAAGGGAGAGGTGTTTAACCCAGGCCAGACACATCCAGCATAGATGCACACACAGACAGAGACAGACAGACACACTTAACTACCTGTAAACACTGGCTTAGCTTGATTAGTTAATTTTTTTTCATTATGCAGGCAGTTTCAGTGCATGATACAGGGAGTGATGTTAAGAAAAGCACATTTATTGCTCCTGCTTTTTCTAATTTTAAGTAAAACACTTTTTTTTTCAAGAATCTTATTCTCTCTCCTTGTCTCCAGCCTGTTACTGTAGAAGCTTGTTATCCTAAGAAACCATTTTACGGTTTAGAGTATTTGTTCCCATTGTGAACTAATCAGCACTTTGGAGATATGCTTTGAGGCAAGCTCTTATGGGGGGTGGGTCCACTAGTTAACCTGTGAAATAATAATTTCGCGTGCTTGCAACTATGGCCTGTCAAATACTAGAAGGAACAGTAGCCTGATATTTAATGTAGGTCTTTTTTAGAATTTCTCAGATACCTGTTCTGTTCCTCGAGTCATGCCTCATAGGACCTTTTATTGTTGTTGCCTTGTGCTTCTCAATTTCCAACCAATTTCCCACAACTACTGATAATGAAATAATGCTGACTGCATTACTCCCACAGGTTCTATCCTAACATTTGTATATAGAAAACTTTAATTTACTGTTGGAACAATAACTGGTACACTGCACAGTGCTACAGATTTGGTAATATTTTTATAATGGCCAATATATTTTTATAATGGCAGTATAATCTTTTGAAATAGCACTGCTATGCCTGTATTGTTATTGTCCTTTCCAGTTTATTATTAAAATTGCGAGTTGAGATGCCCACAGATGTCCATCTTGCTAAACATCTCCATATCGAAAGTTCATATCAACAAATGCACTGTGCATTCTCTGATATGAATTCAAAGTACTGTCAGAGATCGTGGTACAGTGCGGTTAGGGTAATTCATCCCTTTCCTCACTGCAGTGCAATCTTGGAGTTGAAATATATAAATTGCAGGGGGTGTGGGGTTCGCAGTGAGGCTTGCCCCCCTGCAAGAACCTAAAGTTTAATGTTGTGCAGTACGTTCATACTGGTGACAACTACCGGTGTTCCTTTTGTACTATGTGCAGAGAAAATGGTATGTCAATTTATGTCGAATTGACTTTACTGGGTTATGTTCGACATTTACATTTTCGTAAATGTCAAATTTCCAGAAAACATGTAGACATTTTAGTTCAAAATAGAACTGATCATTGACATTATGATAAACTGTCCTTTCCTTTATGCTGTGCTTGTTATCTATGCACTTCTTTGCGGGGCATCTGTGTGTGAATAAAGTTATGGATGACAGCTTGGTTGTACTTACCTGGAATTTCAGATCTGCAGTTAAATTGCCCTTCACCTTTTGCTATTTGTTTTTACATGCCATACCACAGTTCAGCCAAGCAGGTAGTGCAGATTATCCTACTTTGCTGTCTCTCTGTCTTTCCTTTTTTTTTTTCCATACAACCTTTGTACTTTTTCACCTGCCATTACCCAAGCTGCTCCCACCAATATCTTTAGTCAGTATATTGAACTGGAAATGTTTTACATTACATTTGTGTCCTTGATGACTTGCAGCCTCTACTGTGCCCGCGTTTTGCAGATCACTGTGACTTCAATTACACCTGTACCCTAAGCATTTTATGTATTTTTTTCCCATTGTCTCGGAAGCAGAATATCCGTCTGCTGAAGTCAGATGCAGATGTTCTGCAGTTTGAACCATGTCTAATTCCTTCAATGTACAGTCAGAGAAAATTCTAATTAGCCTGATGGGGCAATGACCATAGAAATCTGCTGTGTACTGTTGGTGTGGTATGGTGTGTTTCTACATTGTCTCCACCATCTGCTTTAACCCCTGGATTAGTCTGCTACTCCACCATGGAAGCAAGACTTTCTTCCGATTTGTACTGCAGGCAAGATTCAAAAATCTTCCTTATGTCGGATTTCTGAGGTAGATTAATCCACTGGAATCCTTTTGTATTTTTGTCCAGTACCTGAAGTTAAGAAAAAAAAATTGCCTGTCTAAGTTTGTTAAATTCTCATCCATAACCAGTCTAGAATCCCCAATATCTGGGTTAAGAGGTGCACTTTCTGCTATCGTCTCCAGTTCTTTGCTCTTTTTTGCTGAGTACAGTAAATAGATTTCTTTTCATGGCAGGAAGCATTATTCTTCAATACTCCCACAGATCATTTTACCTTTCAAAGTTTTCAAAAGCATTGCATGTTAAGGATACAGGAAGCAAACGGATGTGGAAACCTGACATCTCATTGGGGCACAATCCATTGCTGTTGCAGCAACTCATTGAAACGAAGGAGCTTATTTTTCATCTTTTTTCAATGTTTTGCAGCCTATAGTTTAATATATACACATATATAAATAGACATATAGATGGATTTTGGGGTAGTGTGTGGGGATGTGGCCCCCAGAACACCCCTGGCCGAATTTCTTCTTATATGAGAAATTTTGCTTTTATAAACTCACAATTTTGATGACTTACAGCCACAATGAGTTGCAGCTCAATTATTATTTAAGGAGCCAAAACTAACAGCAGACCTGACTAAAGACTTCTTAATTTTGTTGTCTGAACTAGATTACTTAGGAGGTAACTTTTGTTATGCCCAGTACTTGTAAATCTTTCTCCAAAATGAAAACTAAGTGTAGTTATTAATGTGATTTCAAGAAGCAATGTGCTGGCTAGCTGTGGAGTATATAAGATGTTCGATGCTACTAGACCTGATACTTAGATGTTAATGGAACATTCTAGCAGAGAAGAATGTAGTCATAATACATTTCTGAGGAGTATGACTGCAGTAATCACTTGGTCATCAATACACAACTGTTACAAATCACTCTAATTTGAGTTAAGGTTTTCCCTGGAGGCCATCCTTTCAGAACATTTACATACATTAGAATAGTTGCATTCTTCCAGGCTTGCTGTGAGCAGCTTAAAACCTGTCCACTTGGATGGACTCAGCAGAGTAAATGTCAAAGATGTCTTCAGTTATTTGAAAACCTTATGAAACTGGTTGCTTACATGGTTTGCGTGCATTCTTCCTGTGAGTGAAACAGTACCTCTGGGATATGTAAACATGTAGTGGGTTAAAATGAGGACATTTAGTAAAGGCAGGTTTACAGCACAGACCATTCTTATGTAAGTTTTTATTTGTTGTTAGAAAAATCATCTGGTTTGATTTGTTGAAAGATCTGGGAACCCTCGAAATGACAGTACCATTTACCTCAACTTTTGTTGAATGCAGTGTCTTTCACACACTGGTTACTAATACTGGTCTGTAGGCAGTGTGCAACAGCTTGCATTGGTTATACATCCATTTTTAGAGGTTCTTGAAAATCTTTGGATGTGGTGAGTGGTCAAAAATTAGATATCTATATCATTGGTTCTGAGTTGTAACCCCCTACAAACTTATCAAATTCCTTGGGTTCAGAATTGACCAAAAAATTAGCTTAGTAAGAAGACTATGATAAAAAGTCCCCAATACAACATAGGATCAGTTTCCATTTTTCATGGAAAATTTTGTATTTTTGATTTATCATATCATATTGTTCTGTTCCTTTATAGTGGAGATTAGAATCAAAGGCTCAGTTTCTCACTGCAGAGTCAGTAATCAGAGATAAAGTATTTCCAGTGTATTCTTTGATGCACAGATATATGTATTTCTATGATGGAAAGCAGATAATTCTACTGCTATCTCTTTGAGGAAGCACATATGGAATGTCTCTTATTCCAGGGATACATGTATTTTATTGTAAGTCTGAGTAGATCCATTAGGCTCAAGTACTACTATTGTGTCTAATGTGGAATCTTTGTTATAGTAAAGTGACAGAAGAATTAAAAACCTAGTTAAGTGGAATTTACAACTCATTAACCATTCATAGCACTAGTGGAGCTATGCTGCCAGCTTTACTTATAGTGGCATCATCCATGTCTTATTTCTGTCATATATTTTTTTTCTTAGCAACAAAAGTGATCGGGTTAACTGTAACAATTTTTTTATTACTATTTTTTTATCTAGCAATAGAAGTGATCGGGTTAACTAAACAATCTGTTTGTATGTGCTTTTAACTTTCTTCTACTTGTTTTTTCATCTCAGTTCTGTCAGAATGTAAAATGTTTGTATAAGAAATCTGGAGATGTTTGAATGTTAGCTATAGCTCATTTGTCTGTTCTTAATATTTTAGAATTTAAATCAGTCTAATTACTTTTCTTATTTTTTTTTTTATACAACTGAATATGAGAAGTCTTAATATATCCCAGAAGTAGATGAACATGGATTTTTTTTTTGGTATTGCATTTGATAAAAAAGAAATTTCTTAAATTTAGTAATTATACCTTATGTACTCACCATAACTTGGCATCAGTGTTGTCCATTTTCATTCTTTCTCTCAAATGGGTTTGGATCTGATCGATGTTTAGTTCCAACTCGGCCACATACACTAGACTTCAGATCCAGCTCTCAAGCTACTCCCTTTACCCATAATGCCCTATTCTGCCCACATTACCTCAGATCAAGTTTGCTGCATAATCTCCTAATTGTCTAAGAAGATACAAATAGACAGAAGAAAAGATAGGTCTCAATCCTGGGACAGTATAGTTCCAAACCAATCTAACAGGAACTTCCAGGAGCAAAAGTGATGAGGGATGGATGGCAGGGAAGATGAGGAAGAATGAAAATGGACAACACAGATGACAAGTTATGTTGAGTACATAATTTATAAATCTGATATTGTCCTTTTCATTCTTCCACACAAATAGGACAGAGTCCTCAGCTATGTAACCCTCGGGAGGCCCTCATGGAAGAACATGCTGAAGTACTCTGCCTCTGGCTATGATGTCCAACCTGTAATGCATAACAAAAGTATGAGTCTTTGACCAAGTAGCTGCAGCACAAATGTTGTCATTGGAGGTCCTTGACAAAAAAGCTGTTGCAGCAACAATGGACTGAGGAGGTTTTGGCAAATTCAGTCCTTTTTGAGAATAAACCAATGAAATGTATTCGGAAATCCATTTGGTTAGAGTGACTTTAGAAACCATCTGACCTAGGAGTTAAGGGGTAAAGGATATGAAAAGTTGATCTGACTTTCTGAATTGTTTTTTCTGTGAAGATAAAAAATGTAGTTGTCTATGCATATCGAGGAGATGAAGGATGTATTTTCCTTTATTAAAAAACATTCGGGGAAAAAAATTAACTGAATGAACTGATTAATGTTATTTTCAGATGCCACTTTAGGAAGAAAGGAAGGGTTAATCCATAGAGTAACCTTGTCTTTGTGAAAAACAATGTAAGGAAACGTAGCTGAAAGAGCCTGGAGTTCAGAAACCCTTTTTCTGAAGTTATATCTACCAAAAAGATAGTTTTCCATAAAAGACATTTTGGATCACATTTGTCAGACAGTTCAAATGGCTTCTAAGTTAATCCTTGAAGAACCACAGTAAGGTCTCAAGGAGGGGAAGGGTCTTCTATCAGGGGTCTGAGAAGAAAAATGCCCTCCATGAATGCTTTACGCAATCTGGAAGAAGCCAGAGAAGTAGATTTATTTCCTGAATGGAAATTTGAATTTGCTGCCAACTGAAGTTTAATTATTGAAAAACTTGTCCCTTATTTAAAAAGAGATGTTAAAAAAAAAGAATGGCTGAAGTTGGGTCTGAAAAGGGTTGCTATTCTGAATAGAAGCCCAAATAGAAAATGTTTTCCATTTGCTGCTGTATACTTTTTTGATTAAAGCTGTGTGGGAGGCCAAAATAATACCCCAAACTGGGGAAGAGAGCCTGGACAGTCAAACTATTACTGGAAGTGGAGAAACCATGCTTTTAGTTTGAGGGCATGGAGACTGGGATGTTGAATTCCCAATGGCTGGAATAGGAGATCCTGATCAGGCTGCAGTATCCATGGCAGATGTCGCAAGTGAGACAGTAGGAGGAGGAGACATACTTGCTGAGGCCAGAAGGGGGCAATGAGGATGACTCAACTCTTCAGCCTGTTTGCTTTCTGTAAGAATTTTGGAATCAGTGGAAGAGGAGGGTAGGCATAAAGGAGACCTGGGGGCCCATTGTGAATCAGGATGTCTCTTGGTGACCCCCCCTGAGGGGACATCAGAGCGAAGTACTTGGTGCACTTGTTGTTGAGGGGCATGTCTAAAAGGTCACAGAATGGTTGGCCCCAATGCCTGAAAATCATATTTGCTACTGATTGATTGAGAGACCACTCATGAGGCATCAGACTGGATCTGCTTACCCTGTCCTTTGGTTTTCTCCAGGATGTGCGTCACAGTAAGAAAGCAGTCTGACGAGATTGCCCATTCCCAAACCCTCACGGCCTCTACGCACAGGGGGAAAGAGTGGGTTCCTCCTTGCTTATTGATATGTCAGACTACTGACATGTTGTCCATTTGAATTGCAGTAGTCCCCAGAGGGAGAGCATCTTGAATGGCCTGCAGCGCTAGAAGGACTGTTCACATCTCTAGAACAATGATATGGAAATTGGTGTCCAGAGGGGACCACATGACTTGGATCGTCCTTCCCAAGAAATGCCCCCCACCCCATTTTGGAGGCGTCTTTGGTCACTCGCTGTGGCCACTGGGGTAGAAGAGCAAAACGTTTGTCCAGAACTAGATCATCGGATTGAATCCACCAATGAATGTGTCACTTGCAAAATGGGATGAATTTTATAGGAAAGGATAGGGGTTGACAAAGAATGGACCATTGAAGAGCCAAAGTCTGTTGGAGAATTCATATAAAGAAACATGCTAATGAGGCCAGCAGTATGGCTTCTGCCATCGACCCAAGAGCTTGCAGCAGTAATCTTGCTGGAGGAGAAGGTTGAGAAAGTACAAGTCTGAACGTGAAGCCTCATAGACATAAGGCAGTGATGGGGTAAAGAAGCTGTCTGAGTTGTAGTATTCAAAAGAGTCTCTGAACTCCAGGTTCTGTACTGGGACTAATTTTGATTTGGCAAGATTTATCAAGACACCCAAGATGTTGCAAATTTGCAGAAAGTAGTCCCTCACTTAGAAAAGTTGATGCTTGGATGGGGCAGTGAGAAGCCAGTCATCCAGATGTGGAAACACCTGGAATACTTTGAGCCTCAAGTGTGCTGCTACTACTGCAATGCATTATGTAAACATCCTGGGGGCTATGGTGAGCCCAAAGGGCAGAGCTCTGAATCGGTAAGGATTTGTGTGATGGTACACATCTTAAAAATCTATGGAGCACATCCAAGTTTCCTTGCGCAGAAAAGACAGGATTGACTGGACCATGACCATGCGGAAGTTTGCCATTTTACATACTGGTTCAACTTGTTTAGATCCAAAATGAGTCTGAGGTCCCCTGTTTTTATTTAGCACTAAAAAGAAGCGTGATTAAGTTCTGAATCCTGTCTGATCAGGTGGGACCTTTTGGATGACTCTTTTTCTCTAGCAGCTTTTGTATTTTTTGTGCTGCATTCTTCCACTGACTGGGTGGAATGTTGGGAAGTTTCTTCTTTTGAGGAGGAGGATGAAGGGAAAATGGTATGTAGTAACCTCTGGATATTATTCTTAGCACCCAAGAATCTTTTTTTGATATTTGTCCAGGCATCTAGTTGCAAAGAGAACCAAACCCCTGACTTGCCTCTAAGGTTAACAGTCAGGCAAAGCTTCAGGAGTACTGATAGGCCTGTCAGAAAAAAGAATCTCTAAAGTCTTTGTTCTGTGTGCCCCTTCTGCCTCTAGGGTGATGACTGCTGTTAAAGTTTCCTCCTCTGCCACTGGAAGAATTCTCTCCTGGCAAATCTGTAAAGGTCACTGATATTTACTGAACCACATCTTCTTACCACCTCACTGGTTTCTAGAGAAAGTCCATTGAGGGGTAGACAACCTGATTCCCATGGCAGACATCATCTTTCCTTCTTGTTTGCTGTGAGTAGGCATGTCCTTAACTGATAGCTTGAATAAGGAAATGCCATCAAATAGCCAATAATAAAGGACATCTTGTAGGGCTCTGAAAAATCCCATAACCGCATCCAGGCATGTCTGCTTATGGCTATCCCTGAAACGGCTGCTTGTGAGGTACCTTCTGTTGTATGGGAGATCAGTGTCATTGATGGAGTTGAAATGGGCAGCAGCGTGGCCAGCCAAGAGGAAGTCTTTTTGAAATCCTCAGCTGACTTGGACTATGAGAGAGTGCTTGATAACTCCTTTGTCAAATCTCTCTGTAGCCTAGTAAAATGTGCCAAATAATTTAGAGACGTCAGCGCGAAGGTAGCTGATGCAAAAACTTGCTTTCCAAATTTGTCCAATGCTCTGAACTCTGTGTTTGGTGGATGGACAGAAGACCTGTGCTCTGACAGCTCTTTCTTGGTGGCTGCTGCCACCACCATAGCATCAACTGGTACACCTTTGCTGCAGTGGGGGTTGTCAGAAGGGGGTCCAAATATTTGTCCACGCATTTGGAGATGGGTTCAACAGTGTCCAGTTCCTTCCATGCCCCGCATGAAACCAAGTTAATCAGTGCATCCACCAGGAAGGGGGGGGGGTGATCACCCAAGAAATAGATAGATGGTCCTGAGACAAAAGCCTCCAGAAACACTGACTCTTCAGGAGAAGGAAATTAGGAAGACCAATCACCTTTCTGTTTAAGGATCTCTAGAATATCTCTGAAGGAGATGTCATCAGGTGGTGATCTGGGGGATACCTCTCCCTCATCAAAGTCAGTATCTTCCGTGACAGATTCCATCAAGGAGTCAATTTGTCTCCTATTACACATCCTCTTCTGAGAGACCTCCTCTGTGGGACGTTCAGTAAGGTCTTGGAAGAGAGGGGAAATTCCTCTAATGGAACAGTCTTGAGACCTCCAGGAATTGGCTGTTCCTATAGAATAGGTCTGATGGGCTCAGACATTGGAAACAAGGAGGGAAGATGGGTAGGATCCTAGACAAGAGGCGACAGTTCTCTGTATAGAGAAAAATTCTTTCTACAACCTTGAAAGCAGAAGGATCAGGAGAAACCCTTTCCTCCCCTCCTCAGAGCCGAAACCTTTGAAGAAGGATCTGAGCCTCAAGGGTTGAATCGGATACGAGCTACCAGGCCCAAAGCTGCAAGAGGAAGGGATGGATCTGACAAAATTGGAACTGAGCCCAAACCCTCAGATCCGCTGCCAACACCTCAGCTCTGAGACCTGCTCTAGTCTGAGAGTATTGGAGCAGAACCAGCTAGAGAAACTGTCAGAGTCAAGGAAGAAACTTTCCTTGGACCTGACACCAAATCTCTCTGGGATCTCAAATCCTGGGACTCCAAAACCACAGGTCAGATTGGAGAGGAGGATGGTATGGACCTTGCAGATGCACTCATGGATCTAGAAGGGGACAGAGCTGGCAGGACCCCCATCCGGATCTGAGCCCTGAGAAATTTCCACATCATCCTACCCACCTACACCTCTGACAAACACCTGGAAGACATGTGGAAGAGGGCCTGGAGTGTTTCTTCAGTGTTTGGAAGAGCTGAGCAGGCAAGCAGGGAGATACAGGCTTTACTGTATACTCCAGGAAACGGCTGTTAAGAGAAGAACTCGCTGTCAGATCAGAGGGCTTGGGATCCAAAGAGGAAGTAGACAGAAGTAGGGAGATCACAATTGTATGTTGGATTCAAGTACTGTATAGGATCTTAAGATAAACTTCCAGACTTAGGATCCATGGAAGTCAGATCCAAAATCTTTCGTATCTTCTGCAAAGGCTCTGAGGAAGCCCTAAGGGACTTTGAAGGATACCTCTGTTTTATTTCCAAAGAAATTGACTTGGCTGTCATAGAGGGGGTTTGAGCCCTAAAAGAAGCTGGTAGTAAGTCCTTTAAGAATAGATTAGTTTCATCCTTTGGCTAAAGCTTGAGGGTTAAGATCAAGTATACAGTACAGGCCATATTCAGATGGTCTGGTCCTAAGCAGTAAACGCACTTCTTGTGGGCATCTGAATTGGGGATCTTATACCCAGAAGAAGTGCATTTTTTAAACCCTTTCAGTTTCCCTGACATAGCAGATAAGCAACAAAGTGTACAGAACTAGGAAAAACAAATGCAAAGGAAATACTTTTTTGGGTGGAAATAAAGGAGATTACCAACAATGGTATTAAAAATAGGTAAAGAAGGACATATACCAACAATGGTACAGAGGAAAGAACTACCAAAGTAGAAGAGAAGAGGTGATAGTATAGAAGAAAAATAGTAGTGCCTAACTCCCAGTGAAAATTAAGAGGAAGTAAAGAAAATATGAGAAAAAAAGGATGTTTAACTCAGAAAGAAGACTGATATATATATACATATATATTTATATATATATATATATATATATATATATATATATATATATATGTATATGTATGTAATAACAGTGAAAAAAATAACCTTTCTAGCCTGAGAGCAGAACCTGCATCTAACCGTGAAATCAGCAAATGAGATCTGAGGTAATGGGAACAGAACAGGCATTATGGATGGAGGGAGTACCTCAATAGCCGAATCTGAAGTTTAGTGTATGGAGCCAACTGGATCCAAGGATCAGATCCAAACCCATTTGTGAGGAAGAATGAAAAGGACAACATCGGATAAACAAGTTGTAAACTCACCATAACGATACATCTTTGTTGTCCATTTTCATTCTTCCTCAACTGATGAGTCTTTGCTCTGACATCAGATCTGACTCTGCCGCTTTCACCAGACTCATGGATCCAGCTCTCAAGCTCCTCTTTTTATCCATAATTCCCCACTCTCCTGGTATACCTCAGATCGAGTTTGCTGCCCTAACCATAACATAAACAAGACACTGTGCTGTAAAAAGATACAAGAACATATAGAAAGGCTGGAGTTCAAAGCCAGGAATAGGTTCTAAAAAATACATCCTTTAGGGCTTCCTAAGAAAGAGGGAAGGGGGTTGAAGGGTGGGTAGTTGAGGAATAATAAAAGTGGACAACACAGTTGCATAGTTATGGTGAGTACACAAGGTTTGTATCTGATGTTGTCATTTTAATTCATTCCTTAACTGATAGGACAGATCCCCCAGCTAGATGACCTTTTGGTGGCCCTCATGGAAGGATATTCCGGAATAAAGTGGAGCCAAATATTGCCCTATTTCTGGAAAGTATGTCTAACTTGCAATGAGCAATAAAGGTGTGGGCACTTGACCAAGTGGTGGCTGCACAATTATTATCTATGGATGCTCTTGACCAGAAGGCTGAAGGGGTGGCTCCAGTCTTGTGGAATGTGTTTTTATGGGGCTTCAGTAAAGCTAAACTTCTTTCTTTGTAGGCAAGGTATATTCACTCAAGTCGAACATTTGGCTGGTGTCACTTTAGAAACTGCTTTACCCAATTTGTTCTTGGAAAAAAAGATAAACAATTGATAAGATTTTCTGAAATCCTGTGCTCTGTGTAAATAAAACCTCAGCTGCCTATGTACATACAGAAGATGCAGCACATATTCTTGTTTGAAAATTTGAGGAAGAACACAGGTAAATTGATGACCTGATTTAAGCTGGATTTGAGTGCTGCATTTTTGTAGAAAGGATGGTTTTCTGCGTAAAAAGACTCATTCTTTATGGAAGATCAAGCATGGAGGTTTTGCAAGAGTTCAGATACTCATCTAGCAGATGTAATAGAACCAGAAAGATTGTTTTCCAGGATTAAAACTTAAGGTCAATCTTAGCAGAAGTCTCAAAAGGAGGTTGGGTATGTTCCTGTAAGAGACTAGCTAAATCATAAGGAGGAGCAAGATCATAAACTGGGGGCCTGAGTAAAATGGTACCTTTAAGAAGGGCCTTGCAAAATCCCAGGAAAGCCATGGAAGAATGATTCTTTCTTGAATGAAAATGGCCGTTAGTTGAACTTTGATAGTAGAGTACCTTACCCTGTTGTAAAAAATGGAGGCCAAAAAGTTGAGAACCGCTGAGAATGGGGTGGAGTAAGGATCCAAATCCCTCTGAAGGACCCAGATTAAAAATCTTTTCCATTTACTCTTACAGATTTTCCCAGTGGAAAGCTTCAGAGAGGATAAAAGAATCAGTAAAACTGGAGAAGAAGGCCTGGATTGCCTAGCCATTAATGGAACTGGAGAAATTATGTGGTTAACTTGAGGCTATTGACATCTGGATGTCACATACCTGTCATGGATCCAGTATCCAAGGAGGGATAAATAAGATGAGGCCAGAGTAAGGGAAACCAGACCTGATGAGTCCAAAAGGGTGCAATGAGGATGATTGTGGTCTTCAACTGAGATGCTTTCTGTAGAGGTTTGGGGATGAATGGTAATGGGATAAGCATAAAGGAGACTTGAGAGCTAATCATGGACCAGAGCATCTCTCGGTGGCTCCACTGTGGAGGAACCAGGGCAAAGTACCTGTTGCATTTGTTGTTGAGGGGACAAGCAAAAATATTGTAACAAGGTTGACCCCATGGATGAAAAATCTCTTCCACCACTCTTTGCTTGAGAAACCACTTGTGAGGCATAAAAATGGACCTGCTTAGTCTGTTTGTGAGCACATTTGTTTTTCCTGGTATGTGAGTTGCCAAAAGAGAGCAACCAGAAGAGATTAGCCATTGCCACATTGTCATTGGTTCTCAACATAACGGGTAAGATCTGGTTCCCACTGTTTACTGATACACCAGGATACTGACACATCCTTATTGCAGTCATCCCCAAAGGCAGAATATCTTGAAAAGCCTGAAATGCTAGTAAGACAGCTCTCATTTCCAGGACACTGATGTGCAGGTTGACCTTTTTCAGGGACCATACACCTTGGGCTGTCCTTCCAAAGAAATGCCCCCTCACCCAGTTTGGGAGGCATTCTTGGTGACTGTGGCTACTGGCTGAGGGAAAACAAAGGGACATCCTTGCGAGACATCTGAATGAATCCACCAAAGAAGGTATTCCTTGCAAACTTTGGAAGTCTTGACTGTGTCGCTTAGAGGACATAGAAGTAGAGACCACTGTACTGAGAGTCTACTGAAGGACACGCATAGAATACCTGGCTAACGAGACTAAAGTTATTGTGGCTGCCATTGATACTAATGTTTGGAGGACAAGTTTTACTGTTGGATGAGAAAGGGAAAGCACCTTCATGACTTGAGACCTGAGAGCACGAACCCTTGTCAGAGAAAGCAAATCTGTCTGGTTGGTTGTGTCTAGATAAGCACCTATGAACTCCACGGCCTGTGTAGGGGTAAGCTGTGATTTGGTGTACTAACTGTGATGCCCAAAAGGCAACATAACTATAATAAGCAATCCCTCACTTGAATGAATAGATGCCTGCATAGAGACTTTCACCTAGATAGTATAGAGCCATTCACCTAGATATGGAAACACCCAGAATCCCAGCAGTCCCAGGTGAGCCATTACCACCACCATACATTTGGTGAACACCCTGGGAGCCTGTCTTGAGACCAAAAGGCCATGCTCTGAACTAGTAATAGCTAGCTCCCAGCTGGAAGTGAAAGGTATCTTCTTGAGCACCTGTTCAAAAATGGACCGAACTATGACCATCTGGAACTTTGAGCATTTTACATACTGGTTGAGTCTGCTGAGATCCAGAGTTGTTCTTAAGTCCCCTGTCTTCTTTGGCTGTAAAGAGAATGTTGAGCAAGTTCCGGATCCTTGTTGGACTGGTGGGATGTTTTGGATGACACTTTTTTTCTGGCAGCTTTTTTTATTTCCAGGGCTGCAGCCTCCCTCTGATTGGGTGGAACATTGGGGATCATCTTCATCTGAGTTGGTGGTATTTGGGAAAATGGTATGAAATAACCTCTGAATATGATTTTCTGCACCCAAGTGTCTTTTGTGATGGATCCCCAGGTTTCTGGGTGCAGGGATAAGTGCCTGCTGACTGCCTCCAGAGCGCAGCAATTGTGTAATCCTTAAGGAGTGCTGGTAAGGTCTTTCAGAGAAGGCATTTCTGAAGCTCTGTTTCTGTTGGCCACTTTTGCCACAAGGGTGGCATCTTCCATTAGAGTTCCCCATGTGCCCCAGGAGGCTCTGTCTCCTCGTGATTCTTGGAAAAGCCCTTGGGACTTGTGGAACCACATCGTTTTACTACCTCACTGATTCCTGGAGAAGGACCTCTGAGGAATAGAAAAATGAATCCCAATGGCAGGCAGGGTCTTTCCATCTTGTTCACTTCTGGAGAGTGTTTCTTTAACTTTGGGGCTGAACAAAAATGATTCACTAAAGGGAGAATTGATGAATAAACACTTGAAGAGCTCCACAAAGTCATGCAAGTGCAACCAGGCATGCCTTCTGACTGCTACGCCTGAAACCTCGGCCTTAGAGGTACCCTCAGTGGCTTGATAGATTAACTTCATGGACACATTGGAAATGGACTGTGGGGTGGTTAGTTGTAAAGTAGCTTTCTTCTGGTCCTCCAAAGACATGGACCTTGAAAGAGATTTGGAAAGCTCGTTAATCAAATCTCTTTGTAGCCTGGGGAAATGTGTCAAATCGTTCAGCTACCAAAGGACAAAGGTTGTTGAGGCATAAACATACTTGCCAAACCTGTCCAGTGGCCTTGATTCTCTGTTAGGAGACTGTACAGTCCATCTCTGTTCTGTAGGCCCTCTCTTGGTGGCTGCCATCCATCTTGATGGCATCTATAGGGATTGTTTGCTCCAGCGGGCCATACCTTTTGGAGAAGCAAAAAATTGTATTTGGTGTGTTAGGGATAGGTGTCGTTGTAATGGGTTCCTTCCATGCTTGGCATGAGATGAGGCTGATTAATGCATCAGCCAGAGGGAGCACTCAATGCAAACCTGGATCAGCCTCGAAAGCCTCCAGAAAGACTGACTCTTCATGGGAAGGAGTATCTGAAGACCATCCACCTCTCTGTTTAAGGAGTTCTAGTATCTCTCAGTAGGAGACATCATCAGGTGGAGATCTGGGGAACCCTTGCCATTCATCAAAGTCAGTATCTTCAGTGGCAGATCTCTGAGGGATTCTAGGTACCTCCTTTTGCTTGTTCTCTTCCTAAGAACCTCATCAGTGGGATGGTCTGGTGAACTATAATAGATGAAGGTAGAGAGTCCTGTATGAGGACTGGTGGGATGACTGTCACAGTGGAGTAGGCATGATAGGATTAGAACTCATAGCCAGTGGAGGGAGGGTAGAATCCAAGAGGGCAAGGATGTTCTTTCTCTTGGTAAAGAAAATGCACTGTCCACAACTTCAAATGCAGAAGGTCCAGGAGAAACAACAGTCAGTCGCATAGGAGCAGAGTTCACCAGCATTGACCTCTGTAACCCTTTGGAATCCCACCTTGAGGAGGGAGTCAGATCTGAGCTATCTAAAGATGAAGCGCCAAGAGGCAAGGATGGTTTTGACAACCTCATAGTCGATCCCAGCTCCTGGGGGCTGCTGCTTCGGCTCCAAAGAGATTGGAGATGGGTAACTCAGGGAAACAGTCAGAGTCAAAGAACAAGCAGTTTTCATATCCGTTGAGGACATCTTGGCAGATCTCAGGTCTGAGGGCTCTGAAATCACTGGTCAGATTGGAGAAGGAGAAGCAACGTGATGTTGACATGAGGACAGGCTCATGGGTCCGATAGGAGGAGGAGCCAGAATGACCCCCATCTTAATGTGCCCTGAGAAACTTCCTCATCATCCTATCCATCTCTGCTTCAGACACTCTGCTAGAAGACCTAAGGAATGAAGTAGTGGATGATGGCTTGGAAGACTTCTAGATGTCTTCTATAGGAAGGGTGAAGGGAGTTGAGGAGATATAGGATCCATATTGAAAAGAGGGTTTTGGATCTGAGGAGACTTGGGTCTGGTCTTAGTTGGATCCAAAGGAGGAGTCAGATCCACAGTTTTTGTCACTGCTCAGAGGTCAGAGCCAAAGTTATCAGGGGTCCATTTCTTGGAATTCTTTTCTTTAGGTGCTGAGTCAGGCTTTCCTTTGTCTGTTTTACCAGAGGGGGCTTGAGCCCCAGCCATGACAGAAACAGGAGAAGGATGAAGTAGACCTTTTAGTACAAGCTTATTTCTTCTGTAATTTAAGACCCAGGAACTGAACCCTGAACAAATTGAACAATCCAGTTCTAAATAGGCAGCGCCCAGACAGTATACATAGTCTTTGTGGGCATTCATGTTAGAGATTTTATGCCCACAGGAATTGTACTTTTTAAAACTTTAGGTTTGTCATTCATGAGTAGAAGTTAGATTACTTCTATGAAGAAAAAAGAAGAAAAAGGAAAGTTCTATGTTTTATTTTTTGCAGAAGAAAGAAAATAAAGCGGGTAAGTAAAGGGAAGGGTACCAACCATGGTGCAAAGAGAATACCCCAAGTGGCTAGAAAGTCCTAACAGGGGATAGAAAATGGAAAATGGAAAAGGGAAAAGGAAAAGAGAACAGATAAAAAGACAAATAAATACTATGTAAGGGTAAAGCAAGGAGGGGAAGCAACTAACTGTAGAAAAACTTGACAAAAAAGGATACAAGTCTATCCTCAATCCTCCAAATGCTCAAGAGCAGAAATTTGCATTTGAACAATGTGATGGCAAGCAAGATATGGGGTGTGCCAAGAGAGTGATGGAGCCTTGAGTGCGGCAAAAGTGGCCGAGTCGGATCCGATGTCAGATCCAAGGTGAAATCACTTCAGGAATGAATGAAAATGACATCAGATCCACTTTATCCTTATCCATAACAAACTGTGTGGCATGAATGTTTTTGAACTGTAGTATATCTGAGTAATCTAAACAAACGAACAAATGAAATGTGATTGTCCACAGGACAATGTCTTTATAAAGCAAAAAAATATCTATTCTACAGAAAAGAAAGGTTTGAAAAATGTGTGTATTGTATTTCATTATTGTTTCAAGTTTTTTGAGAGATCAAAAGACTCCTCCAGTGCACAGACTTTTTGTATGTTAACTGAAGGCGAGGATTTCTGTACCTTTTTTGGGATAAGAGTTCATCATGGGGTTGTGCTGCTGTTAGGTTGTAGTTTTTAACAGTATTCTGCAGTAACTGTGTTTTCTGAACATATCTCTGGGTTAAGTTCCAAGGTTTCTTTACTTGCCTTTACTTCTGTTCTGATTCAGTCTCCATTTGTTTTGTCCCAGCCACCCACCCAGTTGTTGTGTTCTTAAAATTTGGTGGCTTTTGAGTTGCCCGCCTTTACTATAAATATGATATTGTACACTCTTTCCAGTCCCATCGCCTCAGCTCATTCTATTGTGTACAGTAAGATTATTTGGGAAGGCCCACACCCTCAGTTTATTAACCTTGAATTATCTTCTGTTTCCTCCCGTCGTTCTTAACTAAAGGAAAAACTTTGTTCAGCTGTTG
Organism: Protopterus annectens; assembly: GCF_019279795.1. Taxonomy (NCBI): domain Eukaryota; kingdom Metazoa; phylum Chordata; order Ceratodontiformes; family Protopteridae; genus Protopterus; species Protopterus annectens. The sequence goes on from NC_056742.1 coordinate 10,398,954, forward strand.
CTTTTACTGCTTGTTCTTAAAGTGTTCAATTATATTCGTTCTGCTGTATTTATTACTGCTTGTTAGTATCATGATTAAATTGTAATTGTTACTCTTAAGTGTCTTAGCTTTGGATAAATGACTTGGGCTTCAGGACAGTTATTCTACATTAAGAAAGTTTGTGGTCTAGTCTTGTGGGAGGAGAGAGTAGCCTCTGCCTTTCTGGGCTGAATTGCTGGGTGATGGCCTATTGTGCTTCCTAAGTGTCTCTGTTCCAGTTTATTTGGGTTCCAAACCAGTTATTTTACATTAGGAAGCTTTGTGGTCTAGACTCTTGTGGCAGGAGAGTATAGCATACAACATTCTAAGATGGAAATTGCTGGTTGAAAGTTAATTGAGTCTGTTATTCTGTAAGTGTGTTAGTTCTGGTTTAAATAGTTGGGCTCCAAACCATTTATTGCACATTAGCAGGGTTGTGGTCTGGGCTGTTGTGGTGGGAAAGTATAGCCTACACCCTTCTAAGCTGGGAATTGCTGGTGAAGGCTTACTGTGCCTGTTATTCTAAGTGTCTTTATTCTGGTGTAAGCACTTGAGTTCCACCAGTTACTTTACGTTAGGAGGATTTGTGGTCTAAACTCTTGTGGCAGGAGAGGATAGCCTATACACTTCCAGCTAGAAATTGATGTTTAAAGGCCTATTGTGCCTGTTTTTCTGAAGTGCCTTAGTTTTGGCTTAAGCACTTGTGCACCAAAACCAGTTATTTCACATTAGGAAGGTTTGTGGTCTTAACTGTTCTGGTAGGAGAATGTGGCCTACACCCCTCTATGCTGGGAATTGCTGGTGAATTGCTGCATTATTTAAACTGCTTTCTGCTGTTGTGACTGTGATTTATGCACTTTAAATTTCTAGTACTTCTGCATTTTATAGCATAGTTTAGATTCAGACTCGCTGAATCTAGACAGTTTGGTATCACTTGAGCTCTAAAACCAGCACTTCACTGAGAGACTGAAGTATCTGAGGCATCCATTGCTTCCAACTGACTATAAGTGCCTGTTTTTGCTCTAATATTGCACTTTTAATTTGTATTTGCATTCCACTGTCTGTTTGAATTGTCTGAACTATTTTTGTCACATTTTACTGTACACTATATTAGTTCAGCTGTAGCACTGCCCAGTTCCATGTTTGCTATTTCTGGGTCTGTTTTGTAACTTTTGAGCATCAACTTCAAGCGACCTTTGTTGGTGAAGGTCCTTCTGCACACTTTTGTGAGGAGAGTATTGTCTGGGTGCCATCAAATCGAGGATGATTGGAGTAGAGCTCAGAGAGAGCATTCTTATTGGCTAGTTTGAGGTAAAAAGAGTGTGGTCTTGTTTTATTTAAGCCCTGCATTTGCACGTGTTTGTATGTAGCTGTCCATCATGTACTGCCGCATACTGGTGGTTACCACTGGTGGTTTTAGATGCAAACATTTTCTTTTGTTAAATTTTCCCCTAACAATTTGCTTGTGGTCCACCAGAGGTTTCTTGTGACTGTGCTGTAGTGTCAGGTGGAGCACTAACCCTAGCCTTCATCAACCCTTATATCGTTAGATGGGTCACTAACTGGCTCACTGATAGAACTCATATAGTCAAAATAGGGGAATCCACCTCCGATAGCAGACCTGTAACCAGCAGCGTTCCTCATAAAGGATCAGTCCTGGGACCTCTACTGTTTGGAATCTGTTCCTCTGAAGTACAAGCAAAAACTAAAGGTCTGTGGTTGATGAAGTTTGCTGATGACTGCAAACTGGGAATGATCATAAAATCTCCCAAGTGAAGTCAACATCCTACAAGAGGGTCTTACACAAACACATGATTGGTGTCAAAGTCATGGCCTTAAAGTCAATGCAAAAAAATGTATTATCATTCCTTTCACTAAAAGCAATGCTCCTGCTAACTACCACATCAATAGCAACACCTTAAGTACGCACTCAGTGGTGGGAGACTTGGGCACAGAGGTTGACAGTAACCCTACATTTGACCACCACAGTGGTAAGAAGAAAGTTCTATATTGTTCATCTCATAAAGTAAGGGCATTGCCTCCAGAAAAAAAAAAAGTTATAACTGCCATGTACTCTTCCTTCATCAGGCCAATCATTGAATACAACGTCCCTTTTGGTATGTATCTTTCCAAGCACCTGCAGCAATTGGAGAAATCACAGAGGTTCTTCACAAGGGAAATTCAAGGTCTTCAGCATCTGTCCTATGGGGATCATCTAAAATCACTGTCACTTTATTCTGCTTCATACAGACTACTCAGAGATGATTTCTGCCTTACATACAGCATGACCCTACTTTACTGGAAATGCTGCGTATCTGCAAGTCAAATGGTACACAGGTTACTCGCTCTACAGACCTTCACCTAGTATGTGACAAATTGGATGGGTGACAAAATGCTGCGTATCTGCAAGTCAAATGGTACACAGGTTACTCGCTCTACAGACCTTCACCTAGTATGTGACAAATTAGATGGGTGACTGTAAAGTCACCCCCGGGATTCCACCTGTGTTCCTCTTGGACAGGGGCAATAGGTGCTGATCATGGAAATAAAGGGTAAGAACTTGGCTAGGTTTGTAAGGACCGTAGGGCCATTAGCCTAGTAACTTCCTATGATGCTTTGATCTGTCTAAGCAGCTATTCATAATGGCATTCTAGTCTTTTGACAGAAATTTTGATGTGTCCATTAATGTGTAGAGTCCTTTGCTTATTTCTCTAAAAATGTTATAGTGAGTAAAGGGGCACAGAATGAGCAAGCAGCAAAAATACTTGTGTTATAGTGGATGCAAAGTGACAAAATTTTGTATTGAATCCTGTAGTACAAGTCCCACATTATTTAATATAGCAATAACCCACGCCTGGGTGTGGGTAATGCTAAATTTACCCACGGTTGGCGTGGTTTGGTCCCGAGGGCGAAGCCTGAGGGACCAAACAAAGCCAACCGTGGGTAAATTTAGCATTACCCACACTCAGAAGTGGGTTATTGCTATTATACCATGACATTATTTAAGAAAAGAAACTATTACTTTTCTTAAATAATGGCATAGTATAATGCCTGTTTACTGCCCTTCCGCAGATGTCTGGCATCTGCGGCAGTTCTGATGTACTGCGTGCTTGCGCAGTACATCAGAGTTGAGCAAAAGCGGAGAAAGCAAGATCTCTGTTGCTTTTTTAGCGCTATGTTAAATGAGTTTAACATAGCGAGACAGTTTTAAAATAAGCAACGGAGATGTCCGTTGCTTATTTTAAAACTGTCTCGCTATGTTAAACTCATTTAACATAGCGAAACACTAAAAAAAAAGCAACGGAGATCTTGCTTTCTCCGTTGCTTAAAACACTGTCTCGCTATGTTAAATGGGTTTAACATAGCGAGACAGCTTTAAAATAAGCAACGGAGATGTCCGTTGCTTATTTTAAAGCTGTCTCGCTATGTTAAACCCATTTAACATAGCGAGACAGTGTTTTAAAAAACCGAGTTATACTAATGGAAAAAAGTCCGGGCGACCGGACCTTTTTCCATTAGTATAACTCGATTTACAACGGGCACGCTGGCCAATCAGCGTGCACGTTTTGGGGGGGTCATGGTATAATATGTCTTTTTTATTAATAGAACCATTAAGAATTCTTATGCACAATTACTAGGATTCAGAAACATTCTCACTGTTCACTTAAATTTCATACTGCAGGTAGGTCAATTCATGTGACAGTGAGAAAATGTGATTTACAGACAGCTGTGACCACAATAAGAAATGCTTTATTATCAGCTCATTAGCATATCTCTAAATCATACTCTAACTAATGTTTGTATTATCAGACCTGACAGCAGTAGTGTTTTTCCTGACTACCCCTGCTTCATGTTGACAAAGCTACAGTCAAAAACAAATACACACACAGACACTTTTGATTCCTTACCTAATCCCTAGTATGGCCATCTGAGCAGATACATACACACACACACACACACACACACACACACACACACACACACACACACACACTTGCTCATTCAGCTTCATTAATTTCCCAACAGACGCGCACATACATCCACACAAATACACACACACCTCCCTTCAGCCCTATGTGCTCACTGAACTTGCGTATAGCACAGCTGCTTCCATGGGAGTGCATGGGTGACCACTGCCTTTTGAGGTTCCCCTTCATATGACTGAGTTAACATAAGCCTGAAACCACAAAAAATACATATGCTGACTTTACACAACAGAAACCGTATTAATTTCCACTAAGTATAAAAAGGGGGGCAAGCCCCCCTGCACCCCCATGTGGGGGTCTGTTCCCTCACACCTCCTGCTACTTAAATATATAAACTCCAGGATTGCAATTCATTACAGCCTGCTTTTAGGTCACCCAATGCACCCTTCTCTTCCTGGATTTCATGCTGGAAGCATTTAGTGTCACCCAGATAACTCTACGATGTCTGTTACATTGTTATACAGCACACTGTGGGGAGTCCATTTTTTTCTCTCCTAGAGATGTTTATTTGCTTCATAAATGCCACCATGATCACAATGTTGATAATGTGTGGAATAATTTCATTCTAGCAGTCCTGTACAGTTGTTATTTGTTGACATTTAAACATGTTGAAGTTTGAAGAAAAGTAAGAAGAAAAGTAACTTACCCATTGATCTTTGCATAGCTGTATCAGTACTATCAGATAACACGTACTGTCCCAGCAGCTACTGACTGCTGTGTCACTGTTACATTTTGTTCATGCGGCATACAGGGCTATTACCCCATAATACATCATTTATGCCAGCACACCACCCCCCACCACTACCATTCACTTGGATATCCCAGGGATCCCCTTACCAGTTAATCAATATATGTATGTGTGTGTGTATATATATATATATATATATATATATAGATATATATATATATATATATATTTTTTTTTTTTTTTTTTTTTTTTTACAAGAAAATTAACTGGACTGCTGGGTCCCTATTTCATAACCTAGTGACATAGAAAGTAAATGTAATCATATCTAAACAAAAAAGGGTAATCAATAACATTATTAGACCAGCTTAGAACAGTTAATGTTTAAGAAATGAACAAGTATGTAATACTATTGTTTACAAACTGTTAATTCATTTGTTAACTGGGTATAACTGCAAGGCTTTGTGTGACATGGGAACAGATCACTGATTTGGTTAAGTTTTTGGGTCAAGGAGTCACAGTATGCAGAGTACAACATCCTCTCATTCTTCACCATGGTTCCTCATCTCTTTAAGAAGACCTGGCCTTCCTTCACCTACTGACAAATTCCACCATGATTAAGAGAGATTAAAATAGTAAAAGATCTGCAGCTTAGGGCAATAATAAGTAAAATGATTGAAGACGTTAGAACAGATGACTAGGAGAGCAGTAAATAATGGATGTTTATTTCTCCTACCCATAAATGTAAAATTGTGATTTGACATTTTTTTTAAATAGTTTTAATGACATCACTTGTGACATAGGCAATCTCACATTTATATAAAAGTAGTCAAACCATATTAAGTTCAAATAAACATTATATATCACATATATTTTTATATAACATATAATCAGAGCAACATTACATAATTTAATTACTGCCTTTCCTTAAACCTTGTTCCTCTTCCCAAACATTTTTCTGCATGTATTGTTCCCACAACTTCCATTTTTATTCTGTAATTTACTCCTACCCTTTTCTAAAGATCCCACTTCCTGCTCTTTTATCCCTGTTACAATATTCACTCCTTCAAGTCTAGTAATTTTTGATTTCCAATTTCTAGTAACTGATTTTTTTTTGGCAGCCACCAGAATTGAACTTAACAAGACATTACTATGTGTAGGCAATTCAGATCCTGTATCCTAGCTAAAAAAAGTAATTTTCTTAGTTACACCCACTACCCAGTATTCCTGATAGAGTACTTTGTAGGGATTTTTTAAAGTCTGCCAACTTATTACCCTCTGAGAACATATGCACCCAGGTACCTCTTTCTTCCCCATTACACCTCCCACATTTGCCATCTACCTGATGAAAATTTCTTTGGAGTCTGCTTGGGATATAAAGTTCTCTGTCCAAGCACTTCCAGGGAAAAATCCTAAATCATCTACATTTTGTTGCATGTTTAGGAGCCGTACATATGTACTCCCACTGTTTTGTGAATTGCATATCCAATCTCTCTTACCAATCTTTTCTGACCACTTTTGATTGATTTCAGTATTTTATATGCCCTACTAATTATCCCTTTTTAACAGCAGCTTCTGTTCTAGATTCATTTAAAAACTCAGCCAGTGCAGGTCTTTTATTTAGGATTCCCCTATCCCTTTCTCTTTGTCTATACTCTGACATCAGTCCCATCCAGGGAAGACAGTCACTAGAGTGTGATCTAAATATCTTTTAAGCCTCTTCTCATTCTGTTATTTTTCCCTCTGTGATTCGACTTTTTGTATGTCACTGTATATTCTTATTTGTCATGTATTAGTATGTAATGACTCTATATTTTACTGATTGCAGATTTTCTGTAGTATAGCTGCCTTTCAGTTATTGCATATTATAACTTAATGTATACAGTTTTCATTGATATATAAAACTGCATATTTTATAATTGGAGCTTTTCTTCTTGGCCCTCCACAGAAAAGGGGCTAACACAATTCAGTTGGAGTGCCCCGGCCAATAAAAGCAATAAATAATAATAAATATCTTAAGGATGCTACTTCTTGTAACATGGATGTGGGAAAAATATTGGTAAGAAACAATAGGATATTGTCTGCATTCGAGTCCTCCGAAGGACCCTCTAGGCCTCTATGACACTTTTTTTCCCTTCCTCTCTTCCTTTCCTTTTTTCCTGATATTGAACTTTCTTATCTTATATTGTTTGGGGAACATAAACCTGCTTGTTGACCCGCCCTAGGATTTAAGACTGAATTTTTTTGTTTGTGTTAAATTATGCAGCATTATATCTATTCATGTAATTCATGCTGCTGTTTTGGGTTGCTGTTATGCTTTCAGTAATTGTATTTCTAAGTGTCTCACATAAAAAAAATAATATATAAACAAAGAAACTATACTTTATGGCATTCAGTGAAAACATGCAAATGTGTGAGGCTTTACTGGAAATAGTTCTCAGATTGGTGGATTCCATCAGTTGATGTAATGGGATTCAGATACCTAGAAGTGTGTCTGTCTGTCTGTGTGTGTGTGATGGTTGTTGGGTTTGCCAAAGATTAAGTTGAATTTGAAATAATTCTGAAGGCACAAAGGCACTTTCAGACTTGGCTGCTCAGTTTTTTTTTTACTTTCTAGCAGATTCTATCTGCGGAGCTTGGTGGTTTTTGTCATCACTCTGCCTTCGTTAATGCTGTGGTTTCCAATATAACCTGAGGAATGTTGCCCCCCCCCCCTCCAAATTAGACACAGAAAGTTAACTAGTATCAAATACCTTCCATTGTTATTTGCTTAGTAGTGTTGCAGTTAGGAGGGATGTTTGGGGCACCAAAACCAAGATTGTAAAGACCACACGTATTACAATACTGTGCTTTATCTCCTTTGTTGACTTTTCTGCCTGTCAGAAAGGACTTTTTGTTTATGTCAGGAACGTTAGTGTAAAAGGTGGAATACTTTAAACACATAAGCAACATTTCATGAAATGCTGCTTTATTCATAAGACAGATATGAATAAGCAAACATGGATAAAGGCAGTAACTGAAAACTGTATGAGTTCAGTTGATACTCAGAAGTGGAAAGTTATGCATGCAAGACAAGTTAAATTAATTAGCTGAAGCTGCATTGTTTAAGGTAGCAGGGATCAAACTTAAAGTTCTGAGTCTATAGCTTATGCTGCATTCATTTAATGAACACCATACTGTACTGTCACCCTTACATAATACACCTCATTCTGGAGGCCCACCTATGTCCTGCTTCATGCAGCTATAACTGAAAATGTAAGATACGTGCATTTGAAAGTCAATGAGAACTGATAGCATTTAAACAAAGTGATTACAATCTCTGAATCATGTTTCTGTGCTGGGTAAAAAGTCCAGATCATGCAGAAAGGTTATGCCCACATTATTCCTTTCTATTCCAATGCAATTTATCAGTGTAGGGTAGGTAGAATAGGGGCTCTCAGTGGGAAGGGGTGCAATCACTTCTGACAGTGCATGGAAGACATTTATTAAACAAGTTTTAGTGTAAAATTACAACAATGCCTCAAGTTCTTTCGGAATATGAACTGCAGTCAGTCTCTGGATTGTAGATTTTACTTAATGATTTTATTAGCAACCAACTACTTCTGTTTGCACATTTCATTGCTCTTATTTGCCCTCAGATAAACTGCACTGTTTAACACAGCAATTTACATTCTTATCATGCATTTCTTTTATCATGTGGACTAAAATTAGTAGCCAGTATCAGCATGGTATCTTTTTCTTTCTAATCCTAGAAATACACAAGATAGTTTGAATAACTACTTATCAAGTACTGCACCCTTTGGTCATGCCTGAATGTTTTTTTTCCCTTCAGCATTTTTCTCCTGATAGTCCCACATTTTCCTTCCTGTTGTAAAAGGTACACTCCTCTTCTGTATTTTTTTTTTGTGGATTGTCCTTGGGACAATGTGCTCCTCCAGACAGATGCACTCGTCTAAAGTTGGTCATTTGGCTTTCTGGCAGTAGGATCTTGGTTCCAGCATACCACAGAAGTACTGAATTGGCAAGTGTCTTCTGAAGACTCTCTTTATGTGTTTGCCTTTTAACAATCAGCATCAGTCCCTGCTGCAGAAAAGGCCTGCATGAGACCTTATCTGTCATTACAGACTGATTTCATCCCTGGATGTGTTCCCACACTATACAGTGACCACAGAAGGAATGCAAAGTATCCAAAAATTAATGAAGCCTTCCTCTTCTTTACAATCTGTGTTAGCATTAAATTTTGTGAAAAGAAAAACAGTTGTTTGTCAGATACAAACATTTTTTTTATTAAAAGGTAAGGTTTGTGATGTTATAGGAAATAGATGATTTGCAATTAGCTGTTTGGTGAGTTATGTACACCCTTGACAAGTAGGGTTGCCAGCTTTCTTTGTGGCTAAAACCGGACTAAGGTCACGCCCCTTGCAGCACCCATAACCCCGCCCATTCCCACCCCTCTCCCACCCATGCCCCACCCATTTTGTGACCTCATCACGACATGGGAACGCCCTCTTTTTCTATTCTGGATGCCTGCTTTCAGCCGATTTCTCCCCAGTTGCCATAAACACAGTTAGAAACTCTCACTCTGCATACTGTCTTGTGCTTTATTCTACAGTTATTACAGATATTTGGATTTAATTTAAAATATTTATTTCAAATTTTATAGCAGAAACTACTGATACACATATGCCAAACAAAGCAATACAGTCTCACAGTAAAAACAGACTTAGCATTAAAACTACTCTGCCTTTAAATCTCACATTCATCTAAACAGCATTGCACATTGTTTTCCCAAGTTTGGGATGATAACATTTTAAAATGTTCTAAGAAATGACAGTATTAACAGCAATCATATCTTACATCAATAACAGACCTGAAAATGTATAGCATGGTCTGAAAATACATGTTTAGTATAAAACAATACATAATGACACAATTGGTCTTGCAGCTTTTGAAAAATGAAGTGTAATATTGTATATTGAATTTTACCTCACCCATTCTTCGAACATCTTTCAGTAGTATTTATCATTTGTACCATTTTGAATCAAATTCTGACAGGTTTTGTGCTTCATTTTTAATGGGAAGTGTGTGTGACACTGATTCATTGCCATTCTATGTTTTTTTTATTAGTGTCGCTTTGGATTGCTTACTCTAAAACGGACACCATTCCTGTCACACACACACACTTAAGAAATGAACCAAATCCCAGATGTTTACTTCTTGCCAATCCCAAAGTATATACAATTATATAAATTAGCCACACAGGAACGATAACCTTAGCCACAATACTCAATAGGAACAAGGGAAGGTAACAACTTCCTGGAACACTACCAAGCTTTCTGCATACACACCATCATTCCACTGAAGCAAAAACTTGAATTGAGCAACTTCTGGGCATTACCCTCCCTATCATAGGCGACAACAACTAGAAGTCATCTCTGTTATATTATTACAGTCCCCATTGCTCTCCTTTGAAATACCACTGAGTCTTACCTTAACTCGCATATGCTTTTTGTGAAGCCTTGGTGTGCCTATGCGGCTACAGGACTGAACCATCAATCACAGAAAAAAGGGGAGTGTACAAAGTACACAAAGCTCATACCAATATTTTAGAAGAACGAACAATGAAGGATTTTCGTCACAAACTGTAAGTAAGCGCAACAAATGGAGAATGGAAGACAGGGACAAAGTGCCGTTGGAAAGGGGAGGCGGAAAACTAAACTGGACAAAAGAATGCAGATCAAGTGCTTAAAAGGTTAATGAAGACTGAATTATCCTCATGAGATATACAGAATGTTTAAACAGCACATGCAAAGCTGAAAAGGCTACAGAGCTATGTCTGTTGATGCAAAGGAGAAAATCCAAGGAAAGACAAACTGTAGGCCAAGGAAAGACAAACAGAGCCTGTAGCCTACAGTACTACTCATACCTCTCAACTGTACAGATTCACAGAATGTCTAGATTTTTACCTCAATTTTTTTTCATAAAACTGTGGTTTTCTGGCAAATTTGTGGCATATCATTAAAGATTTCAGTTAAAAAATAATGACATACATTTGAGTTTCAGGCTTTATACTCTTCAGAAAAATAATGCTAATTCAAAACCTGTTACTATATCAACTTTCTGTTACTATATCAACTTTCTAAGTAAAGTTTGTAAAAGAAATACTTAAAAATGTCCTTATTTTGTGGCCTTTATCCCCTTTTATGTATGGCTTTGTCCAGATTTCTTGTTCTAAGAGGTTGAGAGGTATGACTACAATCTAACATATGGATTGTGCAGACAATATTTAATAAGATTGTCCAAAAAAAAAAAAATCACAGGTTCTTACTCCGCTTCCTTGAGACATCTCAAGCAAAAGATCAGGCAAGCATTGCAAGTCTAAAACCTAAGGAAAAAAGCCAGCAGTGAAATGTGACCCATTACACAGAGCTAAGAGCAAGAACTTAGAGAAATACAAAAAATGTATTCCAAAAAACTTACATCCAGCACTTCTTGGTCACAATCATTTGAACTTCAAAGCCAGATGATGCCATTGAAATGGACCTCTATTGCAGCAGCACACCAGACAGAGTGGTGCTCAGCCATCATAATAGTATCCTTGGTGGAGTGACCTACTTGGGACATTCTTGACCAATGTAATGGAACACACATACAAGGAATTGATTACATTTTTTATCATATCCCTTGCATGAATCATTCAGAGCTTTTCTGTTTTAAGGAGAACAGATAATTCAGAAAGCAGAGAAGAAACTCGTAAAGTGAGACAGTGCTTATAAAAGCCACACATTATCACATGACTGCATTTAAAAAAGCCACAACACACATGACTGACTGCAGGTGTTGAAATCTGCTTCCAAACTACAAACTTTGCAGCATGCATCAAAACAGCATCTTTCTTTGTACAGTGTCAGAACAATACAATGACAAATGGACATAGTCTTAACATTAATTATAATAATCAAGTTTGTTCATCAAATGCATACCAGGAAAAGCTTATGAGGCAGGATGCCCTTGCTTACTTCTAAGCAAAGTAAACAAGGAAAAAAGCCTGCATCTCAGCCTCATGGTAAGGGAATGAGCACTGCATTTAGACAATCTGTCAAAGTCTAGATGATAAACAAGGCAGTTACTGTCACTGAGGTCACATCTGGAAAGCTTTATTCTGACCACAGAATCACTATGCAGTTCAGGCATCCAGTTGTTTTTGCTTTTAGGTAGTCAAGTACAGTCTCAAGTTAAGTCTTTTCAGGAGCCTTGCACTGGCTACACCTGCCCCCCCTCCTTTAATATACATACATATGGAATAGGTACACAACTCTGTTGCACAGGGTTAACAATATGCTTCACGAATCATGGAACTCACCCCAACGCTATAACCAACGCACGAGATAAAACACCTTGTTTACTGCCACTACGATCAAAGTTGAACTCTTGTTGCTCGCTTGCATAGTTGCATTCTGAAAATGCTGCCTTTAAATGCTGGCTTCTGCTTCCCGCTCGCACTACCGGAAGTGAGCTCCTTGAGCTCAATTCCGACAGGCTGGTAGCCCTGAGGGACCTGATGTCATTGCGCACGTGATGACATCAGCGTCAGTGCCGCAAAATTTTAAAAAAAAAAAAGTCCGGTTTTGAATGAAATTTCTAACCGGACAACTTTTCAAAAAACCGGACAGTCCGGTCAAAAACCGGACATCTGGCAACCCTATTGACAAGTGAATGCCAATGAAGTCACCTACTCTTACGGCACTGAGCACTGGAACCCTGATTGGATCCTTGGCTATTAAATGCCAGCTGGGGAGTTGGGGATTAGTGACTGACACTAGCTTATCTAGGGCCTGAGGAATCAAGTGTTTACTGTTCTGAGGCTTACGCTTTGCAAAGGACATAGGAACAGATGTCATCAGTTAGGGGACCCCTGGCCATCTCAAAGCAGCAAAAGATAATGAGTCCATGCTCGTGGAAGCAGCTATATATAGTGCTCATGTAAAGACTAACAAAGGACCAGTAGGGGTGCAAACATTGTGGAATGTGCATTAACACTGCCGGGAGTGGATTTCCCATGATGAGAGTATTAAAACGCAATAACAGTAAACAACCGTCTTGAAATAGTTTTGACACAGATTGACCTTTCTTAGTCCCAAAATAGAAAATAAGTAGCTGGTTAGCTTTCCTGAATGACTTAGTTCTGTCAAAATAGTACTTGCTTCCCCTATGCACATCCAGAGTGCATAGAATCTTTTCTCCCTTGTTTTTAGGATCTCAATAGAAAGTGGGTAGATTCAGGGCCTGATTCAACATGAACAGTGAAACAACCTTGAGCATGAAAAGGGGGCTTGTGCATAAAGTAACTCCATCTTTGTAGAATACTAGACAGGGTTGTCCCACCATGAGAGCATAAAACTCATTTACTCTTCTTGCAGTTGTGAAGAGCAAAAAATAGCATTTTTCTAAGTGATGAGCTTTATGTCAGCCAGAGAGGCAGGTTCAAAGGGTAACAGTTTTCCAACAACTGAGATCCTGTGGAGGAGGAAGATCCTGTCTACAAGGAGGTCTCATGTAAAACTTATTTCAGAAACCGTTTCACTGTAAACAGAGAAAAAAGTGGGGAATCCATAGACAAACATGCTGAAATGGCCACAAGACTAACCTTCATTCAGGAACAAGCGAGGCCAGAGGATAGTAACTCACACAAATATTTGAGCACAAGTGGTACAAATCCCTGATGGGTCCCTATTTGATGTCAGGGTGTATCAGCTCCCCTTGTCTTGTGAGTATATCCAGTCTGTGAAGAAACGTGTGGTAATTGCCCATGGCTAATTCCCCAAGAAGGGAGAAATTATTTTGGCTAGGCCTGAAGGGAGTGACCACAGTGATTTTTGGAGAGTCTTTCTGAATCTTCAGAATTACCCTGGAAATCAGTGGAAAGGGTGGAAGTGCATATAGGAACATCCCTCTCAATGAAATTATTGAGCATCTGTTCGCCAAGCTTACTTGCAAGGAGTTCTGGAACAGAATCTGTTTAGTTGTCTGTTTTGAAAGGTGGTGAACAGATCAACCTGAGGTGTTCCCTACATCTGTATCAGTTCCTGGAAAACTTCTTTGCTGTGTCTGCCTTCATGTGGTTCTGCCCAGGACCTGCTTAGCTTGTTTGCCACTATGTTTTGCTCTGATAGTATGCAAAATGCCCTAAAGAGTTGACTCATGAAGAGCTATCTCTGAAGCTGTCATTGCCAGCTGACACAGAGGGTTCAAATTGGTGCCCTTAGTTTGCTTATGTACCACATCACCATGGCATTGTCTGTAATGATCTGGAAAGGACCTGTGTCCCAAAGATGATGTAAAGATTTTATGGTATAAATTACAGGCAACGTTACTTTGATACCTATGTGCTTTGGTCTGTTTGAACTGTCTCAAAATCCTTGCATTTTTGCCTCCTTGAAACTGATTCCCAAGCAAAATCAGAGAAGTTGGTCAATCTAATTCTGTTGAGGTGGACATAGTAAAAGGGAGACCTGGATTGTTATTTATTTATTTATTTTTATTTTACATTTGTTAACCGGGACATTCCGATTGGACCAGGTCCATTTTCAGTGGAGGCCCGGGGAGAAAAGCTCCAGCATCAAGTTATACAAATACAGTACATCCAGCATAATACACAAAACAGGTTACATCATGTATGCTGAACATAGTAATATAACAAGAAATTAATAAAACACACCAGGTAAAAGAAGATGTAGAACATAGGTAAAAGACAATGTCAGTTACAGTACATCCAGCATAATACACAAAACAGGTTTTATCATATATGCTGAGCATAGTTATATAACAAGAAATTAATAAAACAGTCCAGGTAAAAGAAGATATAGACCATAGGTAAAAAGAAAATGTGAGTTATACATTGGTAAGAGAAGAAAATATATCAAGTAAGATTCTACAGTTAAAAGTACCCTTTCAGATGACCAAGCCTACAGGGGATCAGAGATCCAGCATGTGATCAGAGAGGAGTTTGGGGAGTTAATAGTAGTATGGCTAGGATTATGTGATACAAGGGCATAACCAGGTACTAAGAAGGTGCGATTTGAGGGATTTTTTGAATATGGATGTGGAGGGGGCAGTGGGCACGGATAGGGGAAGAGAGTTCCAATTTCTGGCAATGGTGTGGGAGTAGAGCGCTTTCCCTGCATTATTGCTAGCCTTGGTGATGGAGAGGAGAGATTTTTCACTGGATCTTAGGTACCAGTTTGCAGTATAGACAGTAAGTAGGTTGGATAATGAGGCTTTTGTTTCAGGATATTTGAGAATATTGTAGGCTGTGCCCAGGTGATAGTTAAGTAGCTGTGGTACTCAAGCCATTTTAGTTCTTTTAGTGCAGCACAGTGATGGGTTTTATAGGTTGAATTAGTAGCAAACTTGGCTATTTTATTGTAGCATGATTCTAGTTTGTCTAGGTCACATTGTCTGATTTGGGAAAAGAGTGGTGCTGCGTATAATAAAGTTGAGAGGAGGTGGCTATTTGCAAGAGTGACTCTTGCTTTTTGTGAGAGAAAGGACTTATGCCTGTATAGGGAGCCTAGTTTTTTGTGTACTAGTTTTATGGTATGTAAGATGTGAACATCAAAGTGGAG